>NW_027206153.1:530000-682500 GCF_024711535.1 Dipodomys merriami
CCAAATGGTTCCCAAAGGAGAAATAAGGGGCAAAGAGAGCCTTCGCTTGTCCTGTGTTGTGGTTTGCCATGTCTCCCGAGACCACTCCATGTCTCGGTCCTGGCACCCAGGGTGGGTCGGCCTGTGTGTGCACCCCAGGATGAAGATGGGGTCTGGCTTTGCTGGCCAGGGACAGGCAGGGAGATGTGTGTATGGGATCCCAAAGACCTGGAACTTGAGCACCTCCTGTCTCTCCCTCCTGATCCCAGACTTCCAATCTCCAGGAGATTCACCACCTTCTCCCACTCTACCATAGTTGGCAATGGTACCCCCTGCTAACCAGCCCCCACACACCCCTCCAACCCTCTGCCTCCTGTGCCCCCACTGTTCTAATCACATCTAAATACCCAGGGCTGGTCCCGCCTGCAATCCTCCCACCTACAGCTCCTGTGTATCTGGGTGATAGGCATGTGCTACACACCTGGCTTGTTTCATTGAAATGAGGTCTCACAAACATTTTTTTGTTTTTGCCTGAGGTAGTCTTGACCCATAATGTTCAAACCAAGAAGCATCTGGGAGGCCAAAAGTAAGTGTCCAAAGATGGAAGCTGCATCCTGAGGTTGATGCAGGAATCAGATGGCAAGGTGGGATGCAGGCTCACCCACAACTGCTCAATTCAAAGACCCCAGGACACATTCAGTCTCTGTGTTTATGTGAAATCATGGCACAGTGGGCCCAGTCAACTCCAGATGCTTTCATTGTGTTCCAGATCCCTAGGAGAAATGAAAAAGCTCTAAGGTCAGTCATTATTTGAGATGCATCTGTTCTGATTGGTGGAAACTTCTCCCTCACACAAGTGTGCACACACTCACCCAGGCACATGTTCGCACAGAGCCCTGTCTTTTCTTGGGAGAGCTGTGTGTCCCATTATATAGCTTAGGGAAGAGCTATGTGGCTTCGAGTGGAGGATATGAAATTGAGGGGTGAAGGGCCAACACTGGGATGCTGTCAGCTGTCAGCTGCTTCCGGTGCAGATATTACCCCGCCATTGCTGAAAACAAAAGACCTCAGCCTGCCACGTCTCCATTTGTCAACCTGAACCTCTGATAGAGCCAGAAGGCCCCATCTCTGAATTCTTCATTCTCCAAGAAGCCCAGGCCTGTTACGTCCCAGTGAATGGAGTCATGACCACAGGCTGTGTGGCTCTCCCACTGCCACCTGAAAATGTTCACAGCAGGGAGCAGCAGGCAAGTATTGCTCAGGACGACAAATAGAAAATTCCACAAGTCTGGGAGATAACCCTCCTCTACCTGAAGGAGAAAGGAGAGCCTGTGAGTCTAGGAAAGTTCTGGATCCAGGCGGAAGCAGCTCCTCTGTCCCCGGTGGTGGCAGGCACACCACACACCGAGCAGCCATCCCTGGGCCCCTGGCAGCAGAGCTTCGTGATGCACAGGACCCACCTGTCTCACAGGACCCCGATTTCACTCAAAAGCAGGAGGAGACAGCACTTCCCACAAGGTATCACTGATAAAACAGTTCTCTGTGCAATGGGAATTTTGTTTGTTTTCTTTGTGCCAATCCTGGGGCTTGAACTCAGGGCTGGGCGCTGTCCCAAAACATTTTCATTCACTTTCACAGCTCCACTTCTGGCTTTTTGTTGGCTCCATGGAGATAAATGTCTTGAGGAGTTTCCTACCCATACTGGCTTTGAACCATGATCTCAGCCTTCTGTAGTAGCTGGAATTACAGGTGTGAGGCACCAGGGCTGGGCCAACATGAATTTCAGATCTCCTCCATCTGACAGACAAAGTGGGAGGGTGCGGTCTCCACTACAAGAAACACTTCTGTACCATGGGGCCTTGGCCAGGAGGGGTTCCCACCCCTGAGGTGTGGAAATGGGGTGCTGACATCGACAACCCAGCTCCCCCCTCCCACCCTGGCTGTTTTGATCATGAAGACCCTACAACACGGTGCTGCATACAGAGCCAGACACCATAAAGGTTCAATGAATCACAGCTGTTACTGCCATGGCACTCTTCCCTCATCAAATATGGAAAAGGGCAAGAAAAATAAACAACTCACTGGTAATCTCTCTACAAAAATAAAAACTTTAAATTAAAAGAAGAAGAAGCCTGTGATGTTAGTGCATTGGTAGCATGTGGCTAGGACCGAGCTTGGGCTCACTGATCGGTGGAGGTCCCTGTCAGGTGCTCGTTGGGTGCCACGTGGAGCCCGGTTGCTCAAATTCCCCCGACTAACCCATCGACGTTTTCGTTGCCAGCACAGACACGTGGGAGTGATGGACCCTGAGCCAGTCCACAGACAGGGGGTGGACCCAGGATTAAGAATGGACTACCCTCAAACAACATCCCTCATACTACTCCAGCTCCCCATCTATACCAGAGGCAGTCTGGACAAATGGAAATCAGTCCTCTATTCTGGCTATGGCTAACAGGAGTCACTAGCTTTCAGGCTAAACCACTCTAATTTCCTGAAGATGAATTAAAAACTTTATAAGAAATCAGGAAGTAAGCCACAGAAAATACTCACATCCTTCCATAAAGAAAAACAGACCACAGAACACCTGTAACACCTACAACAATTGGAATTCACAGCTCATCTTCAGGTAGAGCTTGTTTAATTTCCAACATCTTAGTCAGTTTCTAAAACCTTGGCAGAATGTCAGAGGGTTACGAATTACATTAGAACAAGCCATAAAACAAGCTCTCAAGGGAGGTAGGGATCAGGAGGATTTAAATTCAAGGCCAGTGTAGCAAAAAAGAGGATTCCCCATCTCAACCAATAAGCCAAAGGTAACTGCATTCCAGCTCCTCAGCAAACACAGGAGGGAAGATCTTGCTCTGAGTCCAGCTGTAAGCAAAAACAAGAGATGCAATCTAGAAAAGAAAGCAAAAAAAGCATGGAGGGAGTGGCTCAACTGGTAAAGCACTGCCTAGAAGGGAAAGGCCCGAGTTCAAAACCCCAGCAATAGCCAAAAAAAAGAAAAAGTCACATCTTGACCTGCTGCCCTTCATAGAATGAGTCGTGTCATACAACGAGGTCTTGCTAACTTGCCATCCCCACAGCTTTGGAAGGGGACAGTCCTAGTCTGACCATCAAGTCCTGTCCAACATGCCGGTGTTGGTGCTGCACAGCCCTGAAGTTGTGGACATGGGTTTCCAGACATGACCACCTCTAAGCTCCCGGAAATGATCGAGGGTCCTTGGACCCTCAAGGCCATTAGTCCTTCATTATTATGCCGCCTTCGCCCTTTGCCTTCACTTTGTATTAGTAAGCCTGCTCCCACTCGTGTCTCCTCTCCATCTATCCTTGAATTCTTTCTAGAACCTTCCAGCCCCTCTGACCTGGCAACAGCTACAGCTGCCATACAACATTTCCACACTTGATCTCTAAAACATTTCCTTAGTCCTCCATCCTCTGCTTTTTCCAGTGTTGTACAGAGCAGTGGAGAATTCCTGAGGCCCATGGTTCCAGAAAGGGTGGACACTGATAACAGGCCATGGGCTCTAAAGTTCTTAGCCCATGGCAGAGCAACAGATTCCTGCTGAGTTTCCTCAGCTTGGAATTGTGTTAGGCAAGAAATAATCCTCAAGCTGGGTGCCAGTAGCTCATGCCTGTAATCCCAGTTACTCAGGAGGCTGAGATCTAACGATCTCAAACCCAACCTAAGCAGGAAAGTTCATGAGACTTATATCCAATGAACCACCTAAAAATTGGAAGTAGAGCTGTGGCTTACCATGGTAGAGCACTCGCTCTGAGCAAAAAAATCTCAGAGGAAGTGTTTAGGCCCTGAGTTCAAGCCCCATGATGGACAAAAATAAGAAGAGTCCTTAGTTGGAGGAAGCCACTCAGATTTTTGGAGATGTTTCAACAACTTGTTTGATGATTCCTTTCACAGCTGGCTAGGGAATCTCACTTCCTCAATTCACTCCCTGCACACCCTCCCACATGCACTCTGCCCTTTGCACATGCACTTTGCTCTGGCTATTGGGCCATCAGCAAATATAAACAGAAGCTTCCAGGTGAGAAGTCTTCCACCAAGTGAACACACTTAGATTAGCCAGCCAGCAATCAGCACTAGTGTCAGACCAATGCAAGAAGCCGTATTGGAAAGCTGAGCCTCAAACCAGCTCCCAAGTGAAGTTAGCTTTATGCCCACTTTTGGTCCTCAGCTCCACCCATCCCTGAGCTACTGTCTGCCCTGGAGTTCCCGCCCTACAGCTGGCCACTACCTCTCTCCACCCAGACCCACCTGAGCAAACACCCACCTCACTTCCTACTCCCAGCCCCTCCTGCTACCTGAATAGGGACGGATGCCATGTGTTCCCTCTTCGGGGAAATATGGCTTCTCTAATACACCTTGTAGTAATTTTTCTCTTGTGCCTGCTTGCCTTTGGGTGGTCCCCTGGAATGGGCATGAAGGATCCTTTCAAGCAGGACCCCAGTAACTCCCCAAACACCCAAAATTTATGTCCACACAATACATGAGTCAATAAAAGGGATACCAAACCAGCAAAAATAAATAAACAAAAAATTTTAAAAAATAAATAAACAAAGAAGAAGAAGAAGAAGAAGAAGAAGAAGAAGAAGAAGAAGAAGAAGAAGAAGAAGAAGAAGAAGAAGAGGAAGAAAGAAAGAAAGAAAGAA
This sequence comes from Dipodomys merriami, assembly GCF_024711535.1. Taxonomy (NCBI): domain Eukaryota; kingdom Metazoa; phylum Chordata; class Mammalia; order Rodentia; family Heteromyidae; genus Dipodomys; species Dipodomys merriami. The sequence continues at coordinate 534,648 of NW_027206153.1, forward strand.
AGAAAGAAAGAAAGAAAGAAAGAAAGAAAGAATGAATGAAAGAAAGAAAGAAAGAAAGAAAGATAGATAGAAAGAGCTGGAGATTGTTGGGAGCCGACAGTAAAGTTTAAAGGTCATCTTGACCCAAATGCTCAATGTGGGGCATGTACAAGAAACTGGGTTACTTAAAAACCACCAGGTGCCTGGGATTTCTTTGTTATGTCTGCAGAGATTGTTTTACTTTCTACAGTTGACCTTGTCTTTTTTTTTTATTGCACTCTGTTTTTACTGAAATTTTCCTTGTTTTTCTAGACTTTGGTAACCTTATGTTACCTCTTGACTTCTAATAGCATATAATAGTGAAAGTTGAAAATAAATGGGGTTGCAGTCTTAAACTGCAGACATCCCAACCCCATCCTTTTTCTTATGTCTTTATTTTTCCGCATCCTCGCCTCCTAATTTCCTCGCCTCCTAATTCTGGATTCCCTTTTGTTGCCGGCAGGCTCTGGCAGGAGATAGCTGCCACTTTTCAGTGCTGAGCATTTAAAAATAAATTTTAAAGCAAGGGAGGCAGGTAGGCTGCTGGGAGGGGGAGGGCTGCAGAGGGGAAGGAGGGAGGGACGGGTTTTTGGAAGGGCAGACAGCATAGATGGGCCATCAGGAGCTTCTCGCTGTCGCATCCAGGGTGGCTGCCAGCTCCACCAGGGACCCATCTTCCACTAGAACAGGATGCTGCTAATTGGTGAGGAATCTGTGCCTACCACCTAAAGAGCAGAACAAATTCTTTGTCACCACATGTTTGGTTTTTTTTATTCCTTCCAAGGGAAAGACATTAATTCTCAAATAACAGCACCACACTGGGACTCCCCAAACCCACAAGCACAACAGGAGACATCTTCATGGAGATGCAGGGGATGGGGAGGGAACAATGGGGTGGCAGGGGCTCTGACCCTTTGTTCCATCCTAGTCCATCCATGGTTTCTGACCCCTGGGGCTCTGAGCCTGTAAGGACCCTGGAGAAGCTCGGGGGCTGGATGTCCAGTGTAGGGCTGCATGCACCGGCTCCCCAGCACTGTGACCAGATCCCCGTGTGGGATCATTCACCACGAGAGAAGGTTTAGTTTGGTTCACTGCCACATAGGTTTCCATTTAAGGCAGCAGTCCCATTGCTGTGGGTTTACCTGTAGCAGAGAAGACTTCTTACCTTCTTACCTCATGGCAGCTAGGAGAGAGAGAGAGAGAGAGAGAGAGAGAGAGAGAGAGAGAGAGAGAGAGAGAGAGAGAGAGAGAGAGAGAGAGAGAGAGAGAGAGAGAGAGAGAGAGACAGAGACAGAGACAGAGACAGAGACAGAGACAGAGAGAGACAGAGACAGAGAGAGAGAGAGAGAGAGAGAGAGAGAGAGAGAGAGAGAGAGAGAGAGAGAGAGAGAGAGAGAGAGAGAGAGAGAGAGAGAGAGAGAGAGATAACATGGTCCCAAACACCACTCCTCCTGGAGATGCTTAAATATTAAATCATGTTCTTCTGGCAGCTCCCAGACTGAGGACCAATCTTTCCATGTGGGGGCCTTTGGAGAATCTTCTAGACCCAGACTATAGCTGAGAGTCAGCTCACTTGGCCCTATTCCCTTAGAGAGTTCCCGCAGGCCCCTCTCCCACCTTCAGGGAGGAGGGTTGATCACCATCTCCTCTGTCCATGATCTCGGGGTTTAGTCGAGTTCTGGTCACTGCCTGTGTCCTCCGCATCCATATTCAAACAACCACCATCCTCTGCCTGGCTGAATGGCTCCCCATCAGCATGTCTCTTCTTGTCTAGGGACCAGGGCAAGAACGGACCAGGTAGACCCAGGGACAGACATGGCAGAGCAGGGCATCTGGACTCAGCCTGTCAGTGCAGTGCTCTGCCCACCCTCACAGGTAAGGCCTTGTTATCTGCCCTTGCATGCTGTGGTGATGTCTACTGCAGTGTCCATGGCAATGGTCCGGGGCTGAGCAGTGTCCGCAGCCATGGCAGAGCCCGCCAGGCCCAAAATCATCACATTCCAGTCTTGGCAGAGAAAAGCTGCCCACCTTCCTCCCAGGCAGAAGGGAAGCAGACACAAAGGAACCCTGGGGTGCCTGGGTCATGGGAGGCCATGGGGGGAGGTCCTCTTCACCTCCCTGAACCAGGAATACAACACCCCCCCAGACTAGCTGGGCACCAGTGGCTCACACCTGTAACTCCAGCTACTCAAGAGGCTGAGATCTCAGTATCATGGTCCAAAGCCAGCCTGGGCAGGAAAGTCCATGAGACTCCAGAGAACCAGGAGGACAGAGGCTGAGCTCTAGTTTAGGGGTTCAAAACACATGTGCAGCCAGGTGCCAGTGGCTCATGCCTGTAAGCCTAGCTACTGAGGAGGCTCAGATCTGAGTATCATGGTTCAAACCAGCCTGAGTAAGAAATTCTGTGAGACTCTTATCTCCAATTTTCTGGTGAGAAAACTGGAAGTGATGCTGTGGCTCAAGTAGTAGAGTGCTAACCTTTTGTCGGTCATGGGGTTAGAACTCTGGGCCTGGGTTCTGTCTCTAAGCTCTTCCACTCAAAGTTAGCCTCTACTACTTGAGCTGCCCTCAATCAAATTGAAGATCCTCTCACCTTTCCTCCCAAGTACTGGGATTGCAGGCATGTATCACTGCACCTGACTGCTTTTTTTTCTTCTTAGTGAAGATACAATATTTGTACTTATTTGTGGGGTACTGTACATAAGCCAATACACACATATGATGAGTAATTACCAAACTGTCATTAATCCACATCTCCATCTCCTTAATCCCCTCCATGTTGTGACCCTCCAAACTTTCCCCTCCACTCATTCTGAAAGAGGTGAGAAACTGTCATAGACAACAGATACCAAAATCGACTCCCAAGGATGGAATTGTCAGAAAGTTCTAGAAGAAGTCCATATCCAAGGTAGGAATCTTGAGAATGTTCTGGAAGAAGTCCACATTTACTGATTTGGAGTAGAATATAAACTCAGGACTGTCAAAGCAGACGTACACATGAGTGAAAGAAACAAATTAGCCAGAGCCCATTCATGACCAGTCATGCATAACCTTGAACCCAGTTCCATCCAACAAAATCTGAGACCAAAGCAGGCACGAGGAGGATGAGCATGAAACCCTGTCCTGTTTACTTGCAGAAAACTGTGAGGGCCACAGCAGTGCATCACCAGGAACTCAGCAAATTAATTCCCTCATATTCTAACACACGCCTCCAAGCTGGCTTTCTAAATCACGGTGGTGAACCCCTGCATTGCCTCTGCTCAGATAATTCTATTTTATTTCTTGGATCAGCGCAGTCTAAACAAGTTTCATAAGTATTTAAGACAAGAATGGGCAAAGGGAAAACACTGCATAATGCATGAAGAGAGCCAGCTGGCCAAAGCAGAGCTGCCCCTGAAAACTAGCTCTGGAAGCTTCCGAGCTTTAGTACCCACATTCTGCACATGACAAGAGGAAAGATGGGAGCCTGCCATCCTCTTTTGATTTGTTTTCCATTTTATTGCTAGATTTTTTTAAGCCACTGCTTGAAATACACTAAGTCCTTTCTGAATTCAGTCTTTATGGTCAAGAGGTTTTTGGTTTTGTTTTTTAAGTAATTGCTAACTTGACAATCTGTGGTTTCTTTAGAGAATGTGTGTAATTGTGTGACTGGCTGGTCACCTGCCCAAATCCCATGTCACCCTCATTTTGGTTTCAAGATAAACCTAAGTGGGAAACATGGGAAGCATTTGTCACTGCCCATACAGAGTTATACCTAGCTGGAATGGGAGCTCACACCTGTAATACCAGCTGCTTTGGGGGCTAGGGTAGGAGGATCACAGTTTGATGAAAGCCAAAAAATCTTATGAGACCCCCCCATCTCAGTCAATAAGCCAGGCATGGAGGCTCCTGTCTGTCATTCCAGCTACACAGAAAGTATAAACAGGAGGATCACAGTTCAGAAAGAAAAGAGCAAGGCCATGAAATCCAGTTAAAAAATAAGAAAGCAAACAGAACCAGGGTTGTGACTAAAGTGGTAGAGCACCTACATAGCAAGCATGAGCCCCTGAGTTCAAACCCCAGGACAGAATCACCAAGGCAATGGGGCAGGAGGTGGAGTGAATTTTGAGGAGACGTACACATCCTGCAGAGCGTGTTACCAGTGCACTTGCCAGGCTCCAGGCATTTCTACTCTCAGCAGAGTCCATGTGTGGCTCCTTCTAAAGAATCGCTGTGGGGGAGGCACCCCCTCCCTCCCTGTGAACACCTGGCTGATGAAACCAGCCCTCACCCTCACCTTCCAATCCATTACTCACTTATCGGCTCACTCATGCAGTTCCCAAAACACCCTCAGACCACAAGAAAATGCAATTTCACTTGCAAAGCTGATTGCAAATTATCTTCTGATTACAGATTGATTTTGTTTGTGACAAAATGTTTCCTTCTTGCTGCTAAAATAATCTTGGAGAGGCTCACCATGGAACACCTCAGTTATTAACCCACTGTAGCTTTCCCTAATCACTGTTTTCACCTATTTTATTTATTTTAAACACCTATTTACAACATCATTAATCCTCATTAATATTGTTTAAGTGCTGGTAAGCACCCCAAAGAAAACTACATTCAGCCAGGCACGGAAGTGCAGCCCTATAATCACAGTGATGAAGAGCCTGAAGCAGGAAGTCAGTAAGTTTGAAACCAGCCTTGGCTATGTACCAGGAAAAGGAAGAAGAAAAAGAAAAGCACAGTGGTTCACACTTACAATCTCAACTACTAAGGAGGCAGAGATCAAGGATTGTGGTTTGTGGCCAAACCAGGACAAAAACAAGCTGAGCATGATGATGGATAGCTAGAATACCAGCTATGGAGGAAGCATAGATAGGAGGATCATGGCCTCTGAGCTCTACACTGGGTGAAATGAAAATGGTCGAGCCAGGTGCCGGTGGCTCACACTTGTAATCCTAGTTACTTAGGAGGCTGAGATCTGAGGATCTAGGTTCAAATCCAGCCCAGGCAGGAAAGTCTGTGAGAATCTTATCTCCAATAAACCACTAGAAAACCAATAGTGGAGCTGTGGCTCAAGTGGTAGAGCACTTGCCTTGAGCTGAAGAGTGCAGGGACAGCACCCAATCCCAGAGTTCAAGCCCCATGACCAATCAAAAAAAATGGTTGAAACATAAGTTCTTCACAGGGAGTTATCAGTGTGTATATTTGAAATTTGAAATTTTTCTTGTCTTTGTGATTAGCCCTGAGATAAACACATTGAAGAAAGAATGGTATCTCCTGCTCACAACTTCAGAGGGCTCCATCCCTGGTTGCTCAGCACCAGGTTCCCAAACATCATGGCAGCTGGGGGGGGGAGGACTTCATGTCTTGGTAGACAGGAAGTGAGGAGAAGCAGTAGCAGGAAGTGGACAGGCAAGATACAACTCCCAAGGAGACATTCCCAGCCACCCACTTCCTCCACCCAGACCGCATCATTTCCACCAGCTCCCAAGGGTCTAATCAAATCCTGAATCCATCAATAATGAGATTCACTGATCACATCATGATCTGATGAATTCACTGATGATCAGATCTACACTGATCACATCATGATCTGATGAATTCACTGATAATCAGATCTACACTGATCACATCATGATCTGATGAATCCATCTACAATCATCACCCTGATGTGATTGGATCATTTCAAAATCCATCATGGACATGGGCAGAAGTGAGCCTCCCCAGTCTCCCCCAAGTCTCTCCATCCAGTCAAGTTGACCAATCAGGGCTAGGACTTCTCAAGCCCTATCAATGGGAGAGGAGGGGGGGATGCGGGGGTGGTGATGAAGAGGATGGAAAAGAGGATTTACACAAAATGGTGTTCAGTAGACAGAAGTGGAGGAAAAGTCCTAGGAACAATTAAGAATCAGTAGACAAAACCTATAGATTCAGACTGGTGGAAAGTAAGGGGGCAGAGGGTCTGCAGTTCTGGAGTCCCAGGCACTGCAGTCCAGAGTGAAACTGCTCTAGGCCTGCCTGAAAAGGCAAGGAGAGGAGTTTAGTCTACACAGCTCTCCACCACACTGAAAAACATGAGTTTGAGCAGCTCAGGCAGCCAAAGCCATATTCCACCCCACTTGAGATGGAGGACTGCCGGGGATCTATGGAGGACTCTTTCAAATGCATCCCCCAAGGCCAGCACGGAAGCTGCGGCACAGCCAGGGCCCCCTGCTAAGCCTTTTCCATAAGAGCTATTGGTCCATTTGGCTCTCCTTAATGTAGTACTCGGTATGTATCGATAGCACAATTGTCAGCCCAGAAGACATTTCCCATTTTAATAGTTCTCATGAGATGCTGTATTATTGAGCTTACAGCACTAAATAAAAAACTCGTTTGTCAAGGGAACACGAAATGGTTTTTAATGGACACAGCCAAACACCTGCTAATAGTTATGGCAAGAAAAATAACCAGCCTGATAAGAGGAGATTTGGAAGTGCGTCGAAATGCTTTGGCTTGGGGATTTTCTGGCTTTTTGATGACACTGAATATTTCTTCCCCAGCCTACTATCCAACGGCTGACTCTCAATGAGAGGAGAAAGAAGAGCCATTGGCCCGAACTTTGCAATGTGCAAGTGGCATGTTTTCTGTGCCTCATCTTCCATAGGTCTCCCCACCTCCCTGACAGCCCCAAATACATGATTCTACCCCAATAAAAGAAGCTAGGCACTGCAGACATTAACTTCTCACTCAGACAAAATCTGTTAGTGGATGATTCCAGGATAGGTATTTTCACACCTTAGGTTTAGAGTTCTGAGTCACCATCTCTGCTGTCCTCTTGATTTGATCAACTGGTCCATTAGGACTGCAACCAGCCATCCCTGCTATCCCTTTATGTCATCTTCTTCACCTGGGAAGCATGAATATGGTACAAAGGCTCCTGGGTTGAAAGCTTGCTGCCATCTGGAGACAAGAGAGAGGTGATTGGGTCATAGAGGTTCTGACTCCACCAATGGGCTCATCCAACAATGACATCATAGCTGAATGAACTGTCAGGAGGTGGGGCCTTGATAAGTGATTGGATCGTGAGGGCTCTGGCTCTACCAATGGGTTCAGCAATCAAGGACATCACAGCTGGGTGGGATCTAGCTCCTCCTTGAAAGACAGGGATCAGGAGGCTCTCAATTTGAAGCTAGCTCAGACACACACACTCCCACACAATTTCAATCAATAGGCAGGTTGTCGTGGCAGCTATGCATGTGGGAGTATCATACAAATAGGAGGTTCACACCAACCCTGGCAACAACATGAGACCCTATTTCAAAAGCAAACGCCCCATCCTTAACCTAAGCAGTAAGAACAGTAACAAGGCTCAACTAGAGCATCTGCCTAGCAGGCGAGGCCCTGAGTTCAAATCCTAGTACCACCAAAATATAATAATAACAATAATTTAAGTTACCCTTGGAAAGTCTTGATCGATGTATGTTCTTCCTGGACATCACCCCTGGGCTCCTTACTGAGGATAGGGGACAGCTTGATTTCCTGAGAAGGGATTAAGAGTTGTGCAATCTCCCTGGTCTTACTAAAAAAAGACACTGAGCAGATAAATTTTACTGCAATAAATCTCATCATTAACAAGAGCTGAGGCTACATGTGGGACATACATAGGCCAACAACGTTCCTGGCACCTATTTCCAAATGGAAGAAAACTGACAAGGACTCTGGAACTTTACAAATGCAAATAGACCCCCTGAAGCAGGAGAAATGCTGAGACAAGGAAATCGTATCATTTTTAATAAATAATAAAAGTGTCAAACTCAGAAATCAGAACAAAAAGTAGTTAGTACCCTTCCACCAACTCCATTAAGATGTCAAATCACAGCGAGGGCATCTGTGACTCACACCTGTAATCCCAGCTACTCAGGAGGCTGAAATATGAGGATCATGGTTTGAAGCCAGCCCAGGCAGGAAAGTCCATAAGACATTTATCTCTAATTAACCACCAAAAAGCTGAAAGTAGAACTGTGCCTCAAGTGGTAGAGCATCATCCTTGACCAAATTAAAAAACAAATAACTAAAGGGCAGCACCCAAGCCTTGAGTTCAAGCACCGGGACTGGCATGAAGAAGGAGGAGGAAGAAGAGGAAGAGGAGTAAGAGCAGGAGAAGGGAGGCGAGGAGGAGGAGCAGGAAGAGGAGTAAAGCTCCAGTGACTGTATAGTTCAGACCAGAGGCAGTCTCAGCTGGCTCCCTGACATAAGAAGCACCTTTCAGACTTTTGTAAGTAGCCCAGACTGTCCTAGAACTCTTGATCTTCCTGCCTCAGACATGCAAGTGCTAGGATTTCCAGTGAGTGCTATCAAGCACAGCCCCGGCCCCCTTCCCTCAGAATGGGTCACCATAAGCAGTGAGACAGGCTGGGCCCATTCTAGCATCATCAGCAAGCGGCTCTGTGGAGCGCTGGCTCCCAGGAAGGAGAAAGGATGAAGTGTGAAGGTCATTGTGGACCGTAGATCTCCCAAGGTCACACAGTGCATAAATCAGAGCCAGGGACCCCAAGCCACAGCACCAGAAGCCCCACATTCCATTGGGCCACTTGCTCCTCTGAGCCAAATAAAGATGTGTAGTGAAGGGCAGAGATGGGGGTCTGTTACAGGTAATAGATAATGACAGCTCTTCTGTATTTCTTCGGCCATCTTTGGAGACAGATGTTTGCTTTAGGTTCCACAGGAAGGATGAGGGCGGGAGGAGAGGAGGTGAGCAGAGGGAAAGCAGGGCCTGGTCACCAGTGCATTCAGATCTGGCCAGAGGTGGCTTCTGAAGTGGAACGACAGTTCTTGGTCTTAGGAGAGATCAGGTTATGGTCCATGGTCTCAAGTGGGGTCAGGTGACAAGCAGCTGCACCTCACTCTTAGGATGTGGGGAGCCAGGGCCCTGCTAGTCATTGTGAAGGACGATCCCTACCCACTGCCACGGCCACGGTGCTCCAGACTCTATACCCACTGTCACACCATGACCTCACTCTCCCAACTCCCGACCCACTGCCATGGCCAGAGCACTTCTGATTCCCCAACAGGTGACCATCTTCCCTGATGGCTGTTTGCAGCCATGGGCTCTGACCACTAAGTTCACCCCAGTCCCATCCCCCCTGTGTGCCTCTGGTTCCCATCGCCAACCCCTGCACATGGAGTTTCTTCTGGGCAGAGCTCACCCCTTCTCCCCGGGCAGTGGCTCCGAGGACCACATCCGGACACAATGGATGTGCTAAGCAGACACCGAAATGCATGCTCTTGTTTTCCACAGACCTCATTTATCCTAATGGAGCTCTATTAACCATGTTTTAAAAGTGAATAGTGTACTATGTATCTGCATTGGCTTGCTGTGAGCAGCGAGCACATGAAGGACAGGATCTCAGGGCATAGAAGGAGGAGGAGCAGAGGAAGAAGGAAGCGCACTGGTGGGGGGAGGGAGAGGCTCAAAAGAGCAACATAGAAAACTCCTGGGTTTCATTACTCTAACCTCGGGGCCTCAAGGAACTTCTATCCTTACAGGAACTGCCAGTCTCAGCAAATTCTCCAGCTGCTGTTTCTTGAAAGTGCATTTTAATACCAAAAATGTCCCTTAGCAGGGGTAAGAACTCAGAGGTCCCCACGGGCCTGTTCACTCACCTGCTGGCTTGGGGCTGGGTTGTGGTGGTGGGGTGCTGTTTCATCTCCGCTATTGCATTAAAGAACGTAGAAAAGAAAAGGGTGGCAAAGAGGGGACTTCTGTTCTGTCTAACTGTGTGTGTGTATGATTGCTCCCACCCATCACTCCAAGCAAAGCCTCATTATTTAGCAGGGATAAAAAAAGAAGCTAGATCAATCTAACAATAGTCTATAATTACTTGGCAAATGGTTTCACAGAGCAATTATGCCATTAGTCCAAGTGCCTTTGATTTCAAAGATTCCTCTCTGGCTATCCTCCACACTGGGAAAGGAGGCTCCAGAGGAGCATAAATGAGTGGCAGGAGACCATAGCATGAATGCCATCCCTACACACATACACAGAGGCAAAACATTCTGCAGAATCCCTATGGGAAGGAGACTAGCAGTGGCTCCAAGTGACAGCCTAGTAGGGGCCTCAGCCCCTGGGAATTTCTGGCCACAGGACAAAGAAGGTGCCATCGGTGCCCTGCCCACAGCACAACTCTTCCATCATCCAGTAACTGGTCTTGGCTGTTCCCACAAACTGAAGCTCAAATACTTACACACACACACACATACACACACACACACACACACATATATATACATGTACATATATATACATATATGTATATGCATATATATACATACATATGTATGTATATGTGTGTGTGTGTGTGTTTGTGTGTGTGTGTGTGTGTACATATCTTGTAATTCTGCAATTCCAGCCACTAGGGAGGTAGCGTTACGAATGTGGTTTTCCTGAGACATAGACAGACACTGACACTGCTCACTGCACCCAGAACTCCGGACAGGTGGCAGGATGGGAGGGATCCAAGCAGATGTTCATTCCTGCATCATGAGCAGGGAGGTTGTTACACGAAGTACCAACTGTTGAATGTTGGGTGATACAATCATAGTATCTACTTATGTGATGATCTCCCCTCATGCATCTATATAATCAGTGTAAATAAGGCGGCACAGCCACACTACCTTGGCTACTTATATGGGAGCCTATCACTACCAATCCACCCACACACCCATTGATTGGTTTGGTCTAGCTGTCCTCTGGAAAACAGTGTTTTACACCCCAGATCCAAACCCCAAGAGCTCCACTCCAAATAAAGAGACACGGTGAGGGGCATGTAAAGTTCAATTCTTCCATGGTGGCCATGGGGTGAAAGACAGCTTGGGTACATCTTCAGCTATCTTTGGGGTACAGACATTTGCCTTAAGTTAAATACGGAAACTTGGCTGGGAATGTGGCTTAGTGTTAGGGTGCTTGCCTAGCATGCATGAAGCCCTGGGTTTGATTCCTCAGTACAAACTACACAGAAAAATACAAAAACAGTACTGTGGTTCAAGTTGTAGTGCACTAGCAAAAGATGCTCAGGGACAGTGCCCAGGCCCTGAGTTCAAGCCCCAAGACTGGCAAAAATTAAAAAATAAGGAGACTTGAGGACAAAGGTATGCCATGTTAAAATGGCCACCAGTCCCAGTGTGGCCTGGGGGGGTGATAATTCTGGTCCTTGTTTCTGGTGGATTCTGGAGAGGCATGATGGCTGTCACAGCTGGTCAGGATCAACATGTCCTGTGTCCTGCGGGGTGAGCTGTCCTGGGGGGCTCTGCCGGCCCTCAGGGGTGGCTTCATCCCTTGTCATTAAGAAGTTATCAATTTGCCTCGTCCTTCCTGAACCCCATGGTGATTGCAAAGCAATTGCTGGAAAAATGGTTCAGAGCAGAGACACATACAACATGAGTTAGCAGCACGAGACTCTGCCTCCACTTATAGTTCATTTGTGGGTCCAACAAAAGTGGCTTTGAAGCACCTGTCACTTGATGCACAATGAGAATCAGTCATTTTTCTTTTTTTTTCTTTTTGGATGGTCCTTGGGCTTGAAATAAGAACCTGGTTGCTGTCCCTTCACATTTTTGCTCAGGGTTAGTGTTCTACTTTTGGCTTTTAGGTGATTATTTGGAGATAAGAACCTCATGGATTTACCTGCCCAGGATGGCTTTGAACTTCGATCCTCAGAACTCAGCCTCCCAAATAGCTAGGATTACAGGGCACCAGGGCCAGTAGAAACACACACACACACACACACACACACACACACACACACACACACACACACACACACACACACACATATATATATATATGTATATTTAAATTGGTTTGTCTGAAATATTTTTGAGGGCCATACTGGGGTTGTACTTAGGGCCTCATGCCACACTCAAGCTCTCCTCACTCCAATTATCTTTGAAATGTGGTCTCAACCAATCAGCTTGCCTGTTATAGTCAGTGGTCCAGCCCATGCAGGCCACCTCCCAAACTCCTGTAAACCTCCTTTAACCCTCCATGGACACTACCTGAGGGCTTCCTAAACAGGGGAAACTGATCCTTTCTCTGTCAGCTGCACATTTGAGTGATCAAGCTGAGCAAGACTGAATTTCCCACAGCCTCATGGAAGGCAGCCTGGGAGACTACTTCCTACCAGTGGCCTCAGGGGGACCCTGAAGCAGACATGTCCTTTTGGCCACACCCCCACACAAACCCCTCTGAGAATGTCTCTTTCCCCTCCCTGTCAAAGTCCACCTGGGGCTTGACAGGGATGCTGTCAGTGTGAGCTATAACCCCAGGCAGTCCTGGAATCTGAGCTAAATTGCCTGTGCCACTGTGATGATGAACTCATTCTGCAGGGAATTGGAAATCAATTCTTGTCATCACCCAAAAGAGTTCCTTTATCAAGCAGTTCCTGATAATGCAACCGACAAGGAGCTGAAGAGAGACATGGAAATGGGGGGAGGGGCGGGAGGAAACAAGCCTCCATGTGTGTGTGTACATGTGTGTGTGCATGAACTCTATGTGTGTTTGTGTCTGTGCACATGTGTATATGCATGTACATATGCTAATATGTGCATGTGTGCATGCTTGTGTGTGCATGCATGTGTTTTCGTGTGCTTCCATGTTGCATGTATGTGTGTGTATCCCAAAACACACCCTGATCCAGTGCTATCCCACGTGCTCCTCAGCCTCCCATCTGTAACATAACACCTGAGGTAATTGGCCTACAGGATGAAGGGTTTCTTCTTGTTCTTGACCACTTGGCCTTGTTGCTTTGGGTTGTGGAGGGGTAGAACACTGTGGTGGAGATCATCAGGTGGGGCAAAATGGCTTCACCTCGCTGGAGACAGACAGAGGATGAGCAGGGCCAGGCTCCTAACAGCCCTTGCATGGCCACGCTCCATTGACCTCACTTCCTCCCTGTGGACCACGCCCCCATTAGCCTTTCTTCTCTAGGCTACACCCCCATGGCCTTACTTTCTTCTCTAGACCCCAATGCTCTTACTCCCTTCCTCTAGGCCACGCCCCAAATGCACTGCATCTCTAGGCCTCTTTCCCATTACCATCACTTCTGCCTCTAGGCCGTGCCTCTTACAGGTTCCACTGCCTGCCCATGGTGTGGGGCTGCTGGCCAGGCTGTCAGCCCTGGGCCTTTTCAGGTCTGGGACTCAGGCCTTGCCCAGCCTCCCCAAGTGAAACCTGGTTGGTGTGGCCCATGCCCAGCCCACTGCAGAGCTGGTGTCTGGAAGCCAGCTGGGCTTCCCTGGCAAGCAACCACGCTCCATGCCCCACTGCTCCTAGGAAGCGGGGCAGGGCCAGATGCTAACTGTCCGGGCCCATATAATCTCAACTACCGGCTGAGAACCCTGAAGCCCAAGGTGAAGGCATCAGCCAGGGTCAGCCAGACTAGGAGCTGCAGGGACAGTGCCCAGGCCCTGAGTTCAAGCCTCAGGACCCGTTCTCCCCGCTTCCCGCCCACAACTAATCTCCCCTAAGGTTCATTAGCTGCTGTACTTGGATAAGTTTGTCTCCATTGTGCGTGTCATGCAATCCTGGTGGAGCTGTGCTCATAGTAGGTCTGCAAGGAACATCCATGACTTAATAAAGAAGTGACCAGGCTGTAAAAATAAAAATAGCAACACACACAGGGCCAGGGCCATGGCCAGCCTTGGCTATTCTCCTCCTACACACACACACACACACACACACACACACACACACACACACACACACACACACACACGGCTAAACCTTCCAGCCCCCTGAAGCAAAATCTGTAACCTAATAATGTCAGCCCCAACAGAGGGGATGAATTTGATCCAGGAAAAATACCATCCCTGGCAACGGTGAAGAATATTAAGGTCTTAACAGCCCTCAGTTTAGAATTTTCTTGAAAGGAGAGCTGAAAATAATTACACACCTGTTACTCAAAACTCAGCAGTAAAAAGGAATTTAATGAGTGTATAAATTACCTTCCCAGCGATATAAATTAGGATTTGAGGCCTGAATGACAACAGTGCAGGCTGAGATTTCCTAGGAAGCCGAGCGGCTGGGGCCCATCCCCCAGGCACCTGAGGATCTCAGCTGAGGAGGGATCTAAAGGCCACTGTCACCAGCCCTGCTGGAAGGTTCCATAGCTCCACAGACCACCCTTGCAGAGGAGTGCTGGCCCCTCAAAGTCCAGCTTGAGCTTTGCAGAGAACAAAGCAGTCTTCCTCCTCCTCCAGTCTCTCCTGGACAGAGATTCTCCCACGGATTTTTACAGCTCTAAGTTCACATTATCTACACTGCCCTTACAGATGTCTGGGGACTATCTCCTGTGGTTCGAGCTACCATGATGATAGGGTACTTGAGGTGGGCTGGTTTACAAGACATGGAAGGTTCTTACTCCAGCATTCAAGGTCAAGGGCAAACTTGCTGCACCAGGCCACGGCAGAAGATGCCAGATCACAGAGCAGGATGGAGGTGAACCTCAGCCTCAGGAGCCTTCCTGCCATACCTGACCCACTCTAGTCCATGGTAGCAGCATTTATCCACACCACAGACCCACTCTCCTCACTTGGGATTCAGTTCCCACCTTCGAACCTCAGCCATGACACCAACTGCCTCTGGTCATACTCATGGCAAGCATGGACCAACCAGTTTGGAATCCCAGACTGTCTTTGCAAGAGCTACAGAGTCTGCAGAGGCATTTCCACTGGCCCTCCTTGGGTCTGTAGGAGACATTCCCATTGGTCCTCCTTGGGTCTGCAGGAGAAATGCCCATTGGCCCTTCATAGGTGAGCAAGAGGTATTCCCATTGGCCCACCTTGGGTCTGCAGAGGGATTTTTATTGGCTCCTCTTGGTCACACACCCACCTCCTGCACCAATCCCTCTTTTTTTGTTGTTTATTTATGTGGTGCTGAGGAATGAAACCAAGGGCCTCATGCAAGCTAGGCAAGTACTGTACCACTGAGCCAAATTCCGAGCCCCCAATCACTCTTTTTTTCTTTCATTAAAAAATACTTTTTTTATTGTGAAAATACTGTACAGAGGAGTTAAAATAACATGGGCAAGATAATGAGTACATTGCTTATCAAGCATTGTAGCCTCCTCCTTTGCTTCCTCTTCTCATTCCTTCCCATCCTCCCCCCGCCTCCCCACGCAATCCTCCCCTCCCCTCACACCCTCCCCCACGAAAGTTGTAAAATTCATGTTCGACATAACGTCTTGTATATCTCATTGTTGCAATAGGTCCACCTGTATCCCTATTTATTTTTTTTTTCTTTGCTGTAACTTCTTTTTTTTATTTTTTTAAAAATTTTTTGTGAACACACTGTACAGACGGGTGACAATTACATGGGCAGGATAATGCGTACATTTCTTATCAAGCATTGCAGCCTCCTCCTTTGTTTACCCTTAACATCCCTTCCCAGCCTCTCCCCCATCCCCCACCCAATCCTGCCCGCATCCCCCCTCCCACACCAACGTTGTAAAGCTCGTTTTTGACATGACAACATGTACTTCTCATTGTTGGAACAGGTCTACCTGTATCCTTAAACGACTTGTTTTTCCCCATCTCCTCTACAGGTTATACTGACATAAAATATAGTGAAAGCAGAGGTTATACTGTGGAGGAGGGACGTACAAAGCAACAAAGAGATAATCTTATAAATGCATTAGAAACAAATGCATGAAAGAAAAAAAAATTAAAATACATATTTAAGGGTTCATTTTCCTAACATCACATTACCTGACCTTTTCCACTTTACTCATACATTTACTAGATATTGCAAATAAAGGAAACCATGGGACCTATGTTTTTTGGGCCTGGCTTACTTCACTTAATATAATTTTTTCCAAGGTTTTCCGTTTTCTAACAAATGGGGCAATGTAATTCTTTCTGATGGAGGCATAGAATTCCATTGGGTATATATACCACATTTTCTTAATCCATTCATCTACTGAGGGGCATCTGGGTTGGTTCCATATCTTAGCTATGGTAAATAATGCTGCAATAAACATAGTTGTGCTGGTAGCTTTAGTGTGGTCTTGTTTGTAAACATTTGGGTAAATGCCCAAAAGTGGGATTGCTGGGTTATAGGGGAGCTCTATGTGAAGTCTTTTGAGGAACCTCCATACTGCTTTCTAAAGTGGTTGAACAAGTTTACATTCCCACCAACAATGAAGTAAGGTTCCCTTCTGTCCACATCCCCTCCAGCATCTGTTGTTGTTAGAGTTCTTGATTTTTGCCATTCTAACTGGAGTGAGGTGGTATCTCAATGTTGTTTTGATTTGCATTTCTTTTATGGCTAGGGATGTTGAGCATTTCTTCATGTGTATATTGGCCATCTTTCTTCTTCAGAGAAGTTTCGCTTTAAGTCTTTAGCCCACTTACTTATTGGGCAGTTGTTTATTTGAGGATTTGTTGTTGGGGGATTTAATTTTTTCAGTTCCGAGTATATTTTAGATTTGAGACCCTTGTCTGTTGTATGGCTAGTGAAGATCTTCTCCCAGTCCGTGGGCTTTCTATTGATCTTGCTAGCTATGTCCTTTGCCATGCTGAAGCTCTGCAACTTCATGCAATCCCATTTGTCCAACCTTTCTTTATTTGTTGTGTTTCCGGGTCTCTATTCAGAAAATTTCGGCCTGAGCCAAGGAGACCTAGGGTTTCTCCTATTCCATCCTGTAATATTTTCAGAGTGTCTGCTTTGACTTCAAGGTCTTTGATCCATTTGGAGCTGATTCTGATGCAAGGTGATATATAAGGATCTAGCTTTAGTTTTCTACAAGTAATTAACCAATTTTGCCAGTACCATTTACTGGAGAGGCTGTCTTTCTTCCATTCTCTTGTTTTAGCTACTTTATCGAAGATTAGATGGCTATAGGTCTGTAGGTTCATTTCTGGGTTTTTAATTCTATTCCATTGGTCCTGAGGTCTGTTCTTATGTCAATAACAACCTGTTTTGATTGCTATGGCTTTATAGTAGAGTTTGAAATTTGGTATTGATATTCCTCCAGCAGTGATCTTTCCGTTGAGGAGCTTTTTTGCTATTCGGGGTCTTTTATTGTTCCATATGAATTTTTGGATTGCCTCTTCTATTTCCTTGAAGAATGAGGTTGGAATATTGATAGATATCACATTAAATTATTTGTAGATAGCCTTGGGAAGTATTGCCATTTTTACGATATTAATCTTTCCAATCCAGGAGCATGGGATGTTTTGCCATTTTCTAAGTTCTGTTTTAATTTCCTTTTTCAAGATTTTAAAGTTTTCATCATACAGGTCCTTCACTTCTTTCGTTAAGTTAATTCCTAGGTATGTTATTTTTTGTGGGGCTATTACACATGGAGTTGCTATCCTAATTTCTGCCACAATTTTCTCATTGTTGGCATACAGAAAAGCCATTGATTTTTAGGAGTTAATTTTATACCCTACTACTTTGCCAAAGTTTTGAATCAGCTTGAGTAATTTGGGAATGGAGTCTATGGGATTCTTTAAATACAAGATCATGTCATCTGCAAACAGGGAGAGTTTTATTTCTTCTTTCAATATTTGGATCCCCTTCATGTCTGCATCTTGTCTTATTGCTGTAACTAGGCATTCTAATACTAGATTGAAGAGAAGTGGAGAGAGTGGACATCCTTGTCTTTTTTCTGAGTTAAGAGAAAATGGTGTCAATTTTCACCATTAAGTATAATGCTGGCTGTAGGTTTGTCATATACAGCCTTTATTGTATTGAGGAATGTTCCATGGATTCCTAATTTTTCCAAAACCTTCATCATAAAGGGGTGTTTGATCTTGTCGAATGCTTTTTCTTCATCTATTGAGATAACCATGTGGTTCTTATTCTTGCTCCTGTTGATGTGATTAATAATATTAATTGATTTGCGTATATTGAACCAGCTTTGCATCCCTGAAATGAATCTTGTTTGATCGTGGTTTATGATTTTTTGGATGAATTGTTGACATCGATTGGCCAAAATTTTGTTGAGAAGTTTTGCATCAATGTCCATCACCCCAATCACTCTTGAGAGAGGCTGGATTGCTGTGATTCGCTGGGCTTAGGTCACAAGCCCCTCACTGGTGATGCTGGTGGGTGATGGGAAGAATGGTTTTGTGCCACCACAAAGGTGAAAAAGGGGACAGAACAACACTCAGAGGGAATGGGACTGTTCCTGAGGCAACGGCCAACCCAGGTGCTTGGGGCATCAGTGAAGAAGGAAGCACAGGCCTCTGCCCTGTCGCAGGTTCCTTCCCCCTGCCATGGCCACAACCTGGGGCCTGCCTGGTCTGAGACAGCCAGCCTCTCTCGCAGGGATCCTGGTGAGCCAGAAAGTAGCCCTGAGCTTGGGCAGGGGTCTCTAACCTTCAGCAGATCCCCAGGATGCCCTGGGACAGAGCTATGTGGAAGGCCATCCAGTTAAGCCCAAGGCTCTGCATGTATTGCCAGTGGAAGGGCAGACTGTGGTGTGAACTTCCTTGGAAGCTCTACACAGAGCTGGGGGCCTGTGAACTGGTTTGATCGGGGCTGACTGGACGTCTTAGTAGGGGTTACTTACAGAGCAGGAGACAGCTATGAGCCCCTGGCCTGTGCCATCCAGAGAGTCATTACCAGGACCCTGGAAGACAGACACCCATATACCACCACCCTGAAATTCTCCTGTGACTCTGTCTTTAACGGAAATCTAGGTCAGAGCACCACCTAGTGTCAAGCCCGCAGAGTAGCTGCAGGTGAAATATGGGATGTTCTGCTTGCACCCTGCTTGCTGTCACCCAGGATCCAGCCAAGGGAAGGACGTCTTGTGTGCTGCAGTTCACCTGGTCCAACAGCTAAGTAATGGATTGCTACAAGATGGCATTACTCCAACTTCAGCAAGGACCTATGCACCTAGAGATCAGTGCTGTGACCTGGAGCTCAGCAGTCCACATGGATGAACAAACCCCTAAGGGTTCACCTAGCCTCACAGAACGACCTCTCTGGGAAGAGAAGGCTGGATGTTGAACCTAATTTCAGAGTTGCAAGATAAGCAGAGCTTAGTTAAGGTCATGCCAAGGACATGACTGTTGTGAGTCTAGATTTCTTCCTGAAACCCATCTGCAAAACGGGAAAGGGGCCGAGCACATCAGGGCACACCTCTCATCCTGTTTACAGAGAAGACATAGGTAGAAGGATCTTAGTCGGAGGCTGACACTGGGCAAAATTGCAAGGACTTTCTGAAAAAGTATCTATAGCAGCTGGGCACTGGTGGTTCAAGCTTTTCATTCTAGCTAATCAGGAAGCTGAGATCTGAGGATCATGTTTCAAAGCTAGCCCGGGCAGGAAAGTCCATGAGCTCTTAACTCCAATGAACCACCAGCAAGACAGAAGTGGTGCTGTGGCTCAATTGGTAGAGTGCTCACCTTGAGCTGAATAGCTGAGGGACAGTCCCCAGGCCCAGAGTTCAAGCCCCACAACTGACAAAAAAAACTTAATGAAAACTGTTGCTGGTGTGTCAGTGCTTCCTGCCACCATCCCCCGTCTTCACTCCACCAGTTCCTAGAGAGATACCAATTATCTCCCAGGGAGGATGTGAAATATTCAACATGCTCTCTCTTCAATGACATGAATGTTTAACATATTATACCTAAAAAACAAATTCATATAGCACTTTCTGGGAAAAAAAATGCTCCAAGTTTGGATAGATCGATAGATGGATGGATGGATTGTGGACAGATGGAGAATGAATGGATGGATAAACAGATGGTAAAGAGAGGGATAAGGGATGGAGGGTAGAAAGATGGATGATAGATGAATTGGTGAGTGGGTGAATGGATGGATGGGTGGATTTTGGATGGATCAGCATGGATGATAGATGGATAGATTATGGGTGGGTGGATGGATGATGTGTAGATAGTGGATGGGTGAATAGATTATGGATGACTGATGAGTAAATGGGATTGGAATAATGATGAATGGATGGGCGGATGGACAGATGGTGGAGAGATGGATGAGGGATGGATGTGTAGATAAATTGACCGCAGGTAGATGGAAATATATTTAGTCTTTGCTCCTCCTAGCACAGAGCTTCAAAAATCTTCAAGAAGATATTAAAGAGAATCATGTTTTGAGGATGAGATTCTTGCTAAGCCATCTTGACAGGATTCTTGCTCAATCTAGGTGATGTAAGGATGAGCTAGCAACCTGGAGAGTCTTCAGAAAAGCCCCTAAACTTTGGTGCCATTGGGTTATTATCGGGGGAGCACTGCCACCTAGTGTCCACAGAGGTGAATAGCAGGAGCCTGAAGAGACCATGAAAACAAAAAAATCCAATGAAACACTTCTTGCCATGTTTTTGGTGTGTATGTGTGTGTGTGTGTGTGTGTGTGTGTGTGTGTGTGTGTGTTCTGAGCCTTGAACTCAGGGCATGGGTGCTCTTCCTGAGCTTTTGTGTTCAAGACTAGTGCTCTACTACACAGGCCACAGTTCCACTTTCAGCTTCTGTGAGTGGCTAATTGGAGAAGAGTCTCACAGACGTTCCTGCTCAGGCTGGCTTTGAACCGTGATCCTCAGATCTCGGCATCCTGAGTAGCAAAGAAGACAGGAATGAACCATCCGTGCCTTGATTTTGCCACTTTTTAATATTTGGAACTGGTTACATTTTTTATTTACTTTGTTAATTTAGAGGTGATATACAGTGGGATTACATTTACATACGCCAGGTAATAAGTGCATTTCCTTTCACAGAGTATCATCTGTTTCCTTCATCCTCTCCCATTCCCTCCCTTCTATCTGCACCCACGAGTTGCATAGTTTGTTTCATCCATGTTTAGTACACTCACTGCTGCACTTTTTCACCCTATTCCCTCAGATTCTATGGCCTCCCCTCCCCTTCCACAGATGTTCATGTGAATACACTATCTATAAGGTAAAGAACATAGAGTCATCATATAAATAAAAAAAACTAAGAAAAAAGTTAGTTATTTCCATATCTTTGGAGTTCATTTCAGTATGTGTATTAAATAAATAAAAAGAGGTGCTTGGGTAATATACTTTGGTGATTCTCTCCTAAGGCGATCCTCTTTTGGTCTCACTGTGTGTGAGTATTTAGAATTCTGTATAATTTGTCATATACCACTGTGTTTCAGATCTAATCCACCTATCAGGGAGAATATGCGCTATTTGTCTCTGTAATCTTGGCTTACCTCACTTAACATAATTTGTTCTAGTTCCATCCATTTCCCTGCAAATGATATTATTTTCTTCTTTCTGATGGTTATGTAAAATTCCATTGTACACAAGTACCACTTTCCTTGTTGTTGTTGTTGTTGTTGGTGGTGGTGGTCATGGGGCTTGAATTCTGGGCCTAGACGCTCTTCAGCTCAAAGCTAGCACTCTTATCACTTGAGCTACTTCCAGCTTTCTGGTGGTTTATTTGAGATAAGAGTCTCATGGACTTTACTGCCTGGGCTAGCTTTGAACTGTGATCCTCAGATTTCAAACACCTGCATAGCTAGGATTACAAGCATGAGCCACCGGCACCCAGCACCACATTTTTTTTTGATCCATTCATCTATTGTGGAGCATCTGGGCTGTTCCCATATCTTAGCTATTGTGAATAATGTGGCAATAAACATGGATGTGCAATTGTCCTAATCATGATGTTCAGGGTAGATGCTGGGTATGTCTGGGTCATAGGGAAGGTCTACATTTAGTTTTTTGAGGAACCTCCAGATTGCTTTCCAGAGTGGTTGTATTAATTTACATTCCCACCAGAAGTACTGTAAGGTACCTTTTTTCCCACATTCCCCCCACCCCTGCCCCAGCATTATTTGTTGTCCAAATTCAGAATACTGGCCAGTATAACCAGGGGTGAGATGGTATCTTGTTGTTTTTTTTTTTTTTTTTTTGGCCAGTCATGGGCTCGAACTCTGGGCCTGAGCACTGAACCTCAACTCTTCAGTTCAAGCCACAGCGCCCCTTCTGGCTTTTTCTGCTTATGTGGTGCTGAGGAATCGAACCTAGGGCCTCATGCATGCAAGGCAAGAACTCTGCCACTGATCCACCTTCCCAGCCCTTAGGGTTGTTTTGATTTGCATTTCCTTTATGTTGGGAGATGATGAGCATTTTATCTATGGACAGGGATGATGAGCATTTCTTCCTGTATTACTTTGCTATTCTTACCTCTTCTGAAATTCCCTCTTTTGCTTCCTTGCCCATTTAGTGATTGGTATATTAGGTTTAACAGAGGTTGGTTTCTTGAGTTCCTTGTATTTTTTTGGCTATTAAGCCTTTGTCTGATGTATTTCTGGTAAAGATCTTCTCTCAGTCTGCTAGCTGTCTTTCTAGGTGAATAACTATGTGCAAAACTTTTTTATTTTGATGTAGTCCCACTTATTAAGTCTCTCTCCTCTCTGCTGTGCTCCTGGGACTTTATCCAGGAAGTTTCTGCTGTACCTGTAAGAACTAATCTGTTACATTTATTTAAAGACCCAAGCAAAAGTCTTTTAAAAATGCATACCTTGTTCTTATTTTCATTTTGTATTTTGAGAGGATGTTTTGTTATGTAGCCCAGGCAGACCTCAAACTCATGATACTGCCTCAACCTCCCAAGTGTTAGAATTTCAGACGTGCCCACATCCAGCTCCCCAGATATTCGTAGGCAGGACAAGCCCATTGTTTAGAAGGAGGTCTCTTGATTTGGGTTTGTTTGGTGGTTTCACAAAATATGAAGCCAGGCATGGTGGTGCATGCCTATAATCCCAGAAACCCAGAGGTGGCGGGAGGAATTTAAAGCCAGCCTGGGGGCTTGTAAGGTAACTCAGTAGGAGAGCACATGCCTAGCATGCCTGGAGTTCTGGGTTCTATTTCCAGCACCACAAAAAAAAAGATAAAAAAGAGATCTAAGTGTTTGCAAGTAGAATGTGTCTTAAAGTTGTAAAGTGATAGCCTTGAGCACAAAAGCTCCGGGATAGCACCAGGCCCCAAGTTCAAGCCCCACAATTGACTAAAAAATAAATAAAAACAAATCAAGCCAGCTTGGACTAACTGAACATTTCAATCCAGTTTCTATACCCCAGTTGGGACCAAAAGGTTTGTTGTTTTTGTTTGTTTTCTTTGTTTGTTTGTCTTTACCAGTCCTGGGGCTGGAACTCTGGACCTGAGTTCTGTCCATGAGCCTCTCTGTGCTCAAGGCTAGCACTCTACCACTTGAGCCACAGCACCACTTCTGGCTTTTTCCGAGTGGCTTATTAGAGATAAGACTCTCAAGGACTTTCCTGCCCACACTGGCTTCCAAACATGATCCTCAGATCTCAGCCTCCTAGAGTAGCTTTGATTACAGGCGTGAGCAACTGGCACTTGGCTTCAAAGATTTTTTGTTTTGTTCAATGAGATTGCATAATATCAAGAGTGGTAGTACATGCCTGTAGTATCAGCAACTCAAGAGACCAAGGTATAGTAATATTTAAACTCAAGAATTCTACGGCCTAGCCTAGACATCATAGGAAGACCCCTTCTCAAAAGAAAGAGCTTGTGCAGGGTGTACCCATGTCTGACACTGGGTGTGGAATGAGCCACGCTGGTGAGATGCATGGATGGTGTATGTCTGCTCTTCTAGACTCAGTGCCCCTTCCCCTTCATTTCATCCTGGAATGCAGTAGCTAAACTCAAATGCTCCTGACGTCACTAGCAACATGTCTAGCAGCAAGGGACCAACTCAGACTCCTAAATACTTTAGGACAGCACCCAAAGAGGAGTTCCAAATGCTCAACATCAGAAAGTCCTTTTTTGTGCAATCTTGGGGCTTGAACTCAGGGCCTGAGTGCTGTCTCTGAACTTTTTTTTTCTATTTTTTTTCTTTTTTTTGCTGGTGCTCTACCACTTCTGGCTTTTTGGTGGTTGATTGAAGAGAAAAGTCTCACTTTGGTGCTCCAGCTGGCTTCAGGCCATGATCCTCAGATCTCAGCCTCCAAAGTAGCTGGAATTCCAGGAGTGAGCCGCCAGCTCCAAACTGAACATCAGCAATTCTTAAGACACTTCCTCTCCTGCGGACTCCCTCGCCATATGTTAGCTGTAGCCCCAAACCAAGCAAGCAACTCCCATTCCTCCCCCTGTATGCGCCTCATAAATATTTTATGGAGCTGTTCATGAACGATGTAGGCAATTAACCTCCATCCTGGTTTTATTAATGGAAGATGTTGCAATTGCAAGAACAGAGCAGGCATCCTTGGTTCAGGAGGCAGGGCCGCCGAGCCCAGGGGACAGGCTGAACAGGTACACACAGGCTGGTGGCTCGTGGCTAATGGGCTGCTGGCATCTGGCCCTCATATGGCTGGCATGCAGCCCTGGCAAAAGTTCTGGAAAAGCTGTACTGAGCAAGCTCCCCACTTAAGATGGGTGAAGGCGAGTTCACCCCCAGTGGGGTTTGAGTCATAAAAGTCTGCCTTGTTTCCTTTCTGGCATAAACTCGTGCTGGCACACATCCCTTCCCCCCATGCACATGGAATTTCATGTCAGATGTATCTACAGGGAAGGGGAGGGAGAAGGAGAGAGAGGAGGGAGGAGAAAGTTGGAGAAGTGGAAAGAAGGAGGAGATAGGAGGAGGAAGGGAAGGGAGAGGAAAGTAAGAGAGGAAAAGAGGGAGAGGAAGAGGGGAAAAGGGGGAGAGGGAGACAGGGGAGAGAGGCAGAGGATGGAGAGGGAAAAAGAGGGAGTGAGAAAGACAAGAGGGAGGGAGATAAAAGAGAAACAGAGAGAGGGAGTGGGAGATAGAGGAGAAGTAGAGAAGAGAGAGGGAAAGAGGGAGGGAGGGAGAAAGAAGAGAGAAGGGGAAAAAGAAGGAGAGAGGAAGAAAGAAGAGGGGGAGAGAGGAAGGAAGGGGGAGGGAGGGAGATAGGAAGGGAGAGAGAGAGGGAGGGAGGAAAAGGGAGGGAGGGAAGGAGAGGGAGGGAGGGAGAGAAAGGGAGATGGAGGGAGAGGAGGAGGGGGGAGGGACAAAGGGAGAGAAGAGAGGAAGAGAGAGGGAGCAAGGGAGGGAGGGACGGAAAGAGTGAGGGAGAAGAGGACCAGAGAGGGAGAGAGGGAGAGAGGGAGAGGGAGAGGAGAGAGGGAGGAAGAGAGAGGAAGAGGACTTGAGCCCCTGGAAAGCTAAGCTCTGAGGCAGGCCAGCTGGGATCCCCGACCCTCTCGCTGTAATTTGCATAGGTCTCCAGTTTCCTAGCAAAGGTCTCTGATTGTCCCCAGCCCTGTCTGTCTGCCCACTGCCCACCCCTCCCCTAGGGCGGGGCTCATAAGGGTGACTGACAATGAAGCTGGGAGTCCCAGCCCCGCCCCAGAGTCCTGGATGCAATCACCAAGAACCCTGCCAATTCCACAGGATGCAGAACCTCCTCCTGGCTGCCTCCTTTTGGTGGAGCAAGGGTCTGGATGTGGGGGGAGGGAGGCGTCTCCAGTCTCACTGGGCCCAGGTTGGAGTGAAGCAGTTTGGGAGGCCCAGCTGGGAGGCTCGGCCAGGAAGGCCGGGCAGGGGAGAGGAAGGAGAGGGGGACTTTGCTGGGGTTCCAGAGGCAGAAGTCGGGGGCCTGGACTCCCACCATGCCCTCGACCTGGGAGGAGCAAGTGAGGCAGTGACAAGCAGAACCAGGACCACCGGAACAGGGGCAGTGGAGAAAGAAGGTCCACGTCAAAGCCCCTCTTGAGCACCTCTTCCCATCAAGCCAAGGGCATGTTAGAAGGAAGGGTGGGAGCTCAGCATGAGACACTTCTCCCAGTCCCGGACAACTAGGTGGTTATCTGCTATTAAAAGTGTGTGTGTGGTGGGGGGTTGGAATTCCTTGGCCAAGCTTGGTAGCACATGCCTTTAATCCCAGTTACCATTGAGAAAAAGGGTACTAATGCTCCCCAGGAAAAAGCATGAGACCCTATCTGAGAAAGAATCTCAAATAAAAAAGGGCTGGAAGCATGGCTCAAGTGGCAGAGCACCTGCCTAACAAGCAAGACATCCTGAGTTCAAACCAGCAAAGCAAAAAAACAGTCTGTCACACATGCTCTCCTGGTTCCACCCTCTTCTTACACTGCCAACCCTTCCCTGATGCACCCATATAGTCCTCCAGTTCAAGAACACTGCTTCAGCACCCAGAGCAGACACAAAGACACTGGCTGTGTTCAAGGGCAGCTGCCATGTGCTCATCCAAATCCACACTTTGGAAAGATGACCACAGCCATTGTTCCTCTCCAAAAGTGGCTGTGGGGTTGCTGTCCGCTCAGAACTGTCTGCAGCTGAACAGACTCATGCCACACTTAAGACACAGACCACTGCTTTCCCTTCAGGACTTGCTGGCACCTGGCACTGCTTTTTATTTACCTTAACCAGGACCCAATTCCCAGGCTAGGAATTCAGTCTCTTCCCATCTCTTCCTCAAAAATTGGTCTGACCTGAAGCTTTGAAAATATTAGAGGAAACACTTCAAGACCACCAGGTAGGTGTGGTGGCTTCTGCCTGGAATCCTGGCTACTTGGAGGCTAAGAACAGGAGGACTAGACAGAAAAGTTCAAGATACCCTACCTTAACCCAGAGCTGGGTACAGTGGCATATGCCTGTCATCTCAAGCTACATGAAAGGCTGAGATTGGGAGGATCATGGTTCCAGGCCAGCCAAGGCATAAATAAATAAATAAATAAATAAATAAATAAATAAATAAATAAATAAATAAATAAATAAATGCCCTCAAAACTCCATCTGTACAGAGGGAATTGGAATGGGGCAGCCTGTTCCTGTGGTTCCAACAACAACAGAGCCCCTAAAGCAGCCAGGACATGGGGAATGGAAGGTGTAGCGCAGCACTATTATGCCAGCTTAGTAAGTATGGAGCTCTGAGCTCAAACACAAGCACAGAGGAGGGGGCAGATGTAGGCACGGCAATAATTTCCTAAGGACTCTAATAGCTCAGGAAATAAAAGCAAGAACTAGCCGGGTACCCGGTGGCTCAATTCTGTAATCCTAGCTACTCAGGAGGCTGAGATCTGAGGATAATGGTTCAAAGCCAGCCCAGGCAGGAAAGTCCATGAGACTCTTACCTCCAACTAATCACCAGAAAACCAGAAGTGGTGCTGTGGCTCAAGTGGTAGAACGCTTGCCTTAAGCTGAAGAGCTCAGGGACTGCGCTCAGGCCCAGTGTTCAAGCCCCACTACCTACACACACACCTTCCCCCCAAAAAAGCAAGGACTAACAATTGGGATTGCATCAAATTAAGAAGCCACAGAGCTAGTTTGTTGTTGTACACCTGTAATCCCAGCACTCAGGAGACTAAGGAAGTATTGGGTAACCTAGTAAGATCCTGCCTCTAGAAAGAGGTAAGCCTTCAGAGCAAGCAAGGCCTGCTGACACCTGGTTTGAACAAAGAATAAATCTCTGTTATTTAAAGTTACCAAGCCCATGAGAATTGGCGTGACAGGCTAGAAAAGTACTACCATCCCTTACCGTCTCCCTCTCCTCAGGTGTCATGCCTTGGTTGATTCTCTGTGTCACCTTGACTGGGCCACAGGGTGCCCAGATATGTGGTTTCTGGCCTCCCTGTGAGTTTCTGGATGGCATTGGCATTTAACTTGGTGGGCAGAGTCCAGCCAGGTTGGGCTGTGCAGGTGGACGTCATCCAACCCAAAAATAGAGCACAAAGGTGGAAGAAGCTTGATTCTCTCAACCTGCCAGCTGGAGCTGACACCTTGCTCTTCTCCCCTTGGACGGGGACTGGCACCTCTGGGTCTTCCAAGTCTCAGAGAATCTGAACTCAGGCTGGAATTCACCCTCAGCCTTTCCCAGGTCTCCAACTGACAGATAGCAGACTAGATTTCCATAACTCAGGAACAAATTGCTGACGATAACTCTTACTATATACAGATGCTCCATGCAAAGCCTACACCCCGACTTCCCATAGGGTTACATCCCAAGTCTCCTGTCAAACATTTTGACAGAGTGTAAGTCAAAGATGCCTTTCATCCACCTCCTCCCAGGCATTGTTGCTTAGCAACACAGCACACCACAGAGGGTCCACTGATTTCCCCGGGGATATGTAAGCTCACTGTCACCATGCAATGTCTTGGACATCACTAGCCAGGGGACCAAGCAAGACCTGGTGAAAGTGAACTGCTCTTGTCTTCGTCCCATGGTGGGATACTGCCATTGAGAGTTCAGCCATCATAAATCAAGGACTGTCCACTCACCTACAGATCCATCCCTTGCACCACCAAGGAAGATGACATAGATCTCATCTAAACAACAAACACAACTGCTCCAGCAGGGAGAGGGACTTCTCTGCTCCCCTGGAGGATGGCTGTGGCTGAGCCACGTCATGGGGGCAAAGGCAAATGAGAGCTTGTAGGCCCCTGGAACAGAGGCCCATGCCATTCCATAAGGTCCTCCCAGTGGCTCACTCCCTAATATCACCATTTTGGATTCAATGTCAACTGAGAAATTGGGGGAAAGAGCATTTGGAGCCCTTGCCTGTGCCTGTCACACTAGCCGGTGGCTCTGAACACTGAGGTCAATGTGGATCTGCAGACACCAGAAAGGCAGGGCTGGATGGAGGGGTCCTAGAGCTACTTGCTGTTTGTATTTGAGGGACAGCTTATAGCCGAAGACCTGTGCTTTTATTATTGGTGTGTGTGTATGTGTGTGTGTGTGTGTGTGTGTGTGTGTGTGTGTGTGTGTGTGTGTGATTGGTACATGCACACACACTGGTTCCAGAAGCTTGAACTCAGGGACTCACTCAGCTGCTTGGCTTTCTTGCTCAAGGCTGGCATTGTAGCACTTGGACCACCCCAGGCCCACAGGCAACCCACCAGCCCACACATAAATGGATCCTTTCCCACTGCAGAGATGAGCCTGTGCAAGAGGCAGAGGCCCCGTGTACTCCTTCACCCCAAGACAAGGAATGTCTACTCTGTTTACTGCACCAGGCACCTAAGACTTGAGGAACACAAAATGGCCTGGGAGGGCTATAAATCCTTTGGTGTTCCTCTCCCATCAACATGTAGTGAGACAAGGCCCCTCCTCTTCTCTCTCTCTCTCTGTGTCTCTGCCTCTGTCTCTGTCTCTGTCTCTGTCTCTGTCTCTGTCTCTGTCTCTGTCTCTGTCTCTGTCTCTCTCTCTCTCTCTCTCTCTCTCTCTCTCTCTCTCTCTCTCTCTCTCTCTCTCTCTCTCTCTCTCTCTCTCTCTCGTTGGTCATGTGGCTTGAACTCAGGGCCTGGGCACTGACCCTGACCTCTGGCTCAAGGCTAGCACTCGGTCATTTTGAGCCACCAGCTCCACTTACACTTTTCTGGTGGTATATTGGAGATAAGATACAAAGGGACTTTCTTGTCCAGTCTGGCTTTGAACTGTGATCTTCAGATCTCAGACTTCTGAGGATTACATGTGTGAGCCACCCATACCAAGCTATGTCCCATCCTTTTGATCCTAGGCTAGCTGCAGCACCAGGTCTGTGCAGGGCACAGCCATGCTGCAATGCAATGCTAACTCCAATTCTCCTCAGAACATACATACTGTAGTCCCATGCTGCCTTGAAGACCACGTGCTGGAAAGAAACACACACACACACACACACACACACACACACATACACACACACACACACACACACACACACACACACACACACACACAGAAACACACCCTGCATATGACCTGAGCCAGCACAGCATGGCAGATGGCTCCAGCGGTTCCACATGCCTCCACCTCCACCCCCAGCCAGTTCCAGGCCCTTGGGGCCTGAAGCAGGTGGCAGAACTACGTGAATAAGCACCTCTGGGATCCTGGCCCACACAAGTACATTGGGGTTCCACCGCTCAATTTTGGGGCTAATCTATGGGAGCAATGATGCTCTCTTTGAGTTCCCTCAGTAATTAAAATTTCAACTTGACCTTCTCAGATCACAAGCAAGGCAGAAGATTGCCTCTGGAAAATTCTAGAACCTTTTATATCATTATGGATCATGGGATCATGTGACTCAGAGAGAGAGAAAGAGAGAAAGAGAGAGAGAGAGAGAGAGAGAGAGAGAGAGAGAGAGAGAGAGAGAGAGAGAGAGAGAGAGAGAGAGAGAGAGAGAGAGAGAGAGAGAGAGAGAGAGAACCAGTTAAACACAAAGAGAATAAAAAGAAGAGCCAGGCACTAGTGGCTCATGCCTGTCATACTAGCTGCAACTCAGGAGGCTAAGATCTGAGGATCAAAGTCTGAAGCCAGCCAAGGCAGGAAAGTCCATGAGACTCTTATCTCCAATGAATCAACAAAAAAATGGAAGTAAGGGATGTGACTCAAGTGGTAGAATACCAATAGAATACCAGTGAAAAAGCTAAGAGACAGTGCCCAGGCCCTTAGTTCAAGCTCTAGGACTGACAAGAAGGTGTAAAAGGAAGAGGGAGAAGGAAGGGAAGGGGAGGGGAGTGGAGGGGAAGGGAGAGGGGAAGAGGGGGGAAGGAAGAGAAGGGAAGGGAAGGGAAGCTGCAGCTCTGCGGGACTGGGGCAAATGCATCATGCTGACCACAAAGGGCAGGCCTTGGAGGCCAGAGGCAGCCAGAGAACTCTGTGAAGCCTGTCCCAGGAGGGAAGGAGAGGTGAGGGGAGGGAGGGGAAGGGAGGGAGAAAGGAGAGGAGGGGAAAGAAGGGAGAGGAGGAGAGGGGAGAAGAAAGGAAAAGAGAGAGGGGGAGGAAAGAAGGAGAAGAAGGAAGAAAAGGGAAGGGGAGAAAGAAGGGTTATAGGAGAGGAGAAGGGAGGAAAAGAAGGGAAGAGTGTAAAGGGGGAGCAAAAGGGAGAGAAGAAAAGAAGGTAGAACAGAAGGACTGAGTTGCATGAAGGGAGCTGATAGGAGGAAGGAGAGGGTGGGGCTGCAATGGTGGGGTCAGTGACCTTAGAAGAAGAGACACAGTTCAGGCATGGTGGCTAGTATCTGTAATCACAGCTGTGTGAGAAGTGTAGGTTTGGAAGATCTCAATCAAGCAGAAGGGTGAAACCCTATCAGAAAGAAAGTAAGAAAGGAAAGAAGGAAGGAAGGAAGGAAGGAAGGAAAGAAGGAAGGAAGGAAGGAAGGAAAGAAGGAAGGAAGGAAGGAAGAAAGACAGACAGACAGACAGACAGACAGACAAAAGGAAGAAAGAAAGAAAGAAAGAAAGAAAGAAAGAAAGAAAGAAAGAAAGAAAGAAAGAAAGAAAGAAAGAAAGAAAGAAAGAGAAACAAAACCTTGTTAAAGCCATGGCTGAGGGGAAGAGGGCTTGGTTCAAGGATGTTCCACTGGCAGCTGTGTTGACCCTGGACTCCACAGAGTGAGGAGCCATGAGAAGCTAATGTGTTCTGTGCTGAGCCAACCTCTGACCTTGTGACAGGAGCCCCAGCTAAGAGACCCCATCACATGGGGTAGTGCTTCTCCCAGAATCCATTGGGGGGGAGGGCAGGCAGAGGGTAACATGACCCAGAAGGATCTCACAGTGAGGGGGGAAACAGAGCTATGGGCTCTTCTTATCTTCAATCAACCAGCAAAAAGCCAGAAGTAGAGTTGTGGCTCAAGTGGTAGAGCACCAGCTTTGAGCAAACAAGCTCAAGGACAGCACTCAGGCCCTGAGTTCAAGCTCCAAGACTTGCCCCCCCAAGAAAAGAGAATAAAAGAATCTGTCACAAGAGCTCCAAAAGTGACCTGGGCCCTCAAGAGCAGAAGACCCTGGAGTGGGAAGCAGACAAGGCCAGGCTGCCCTCCAGGGCTGCCACTTTGGGACAGGCCCTCCCTGTGCCTGGGGTGGAGGGTCAAAGGCTCCTATGTGCCAAACACACCCATGGTTAGGGATTGCAAATCTGCTTGACATTGTCACTCATCAGTTTTTTTTGGGGGGTAGGGGTTTTTTGTTTTTGTCAGTCCTGGGTCTTGAACCCAAGGCCAGGCCACTGTCCCTGAGGTCTTTTTGCGCAAGGCTAGCACTCTACCACTTTAAGACAATTCAATTTTCCAGGAGATGTGCTGTTCCATGTATCCCCAGCCCCAGCTCCACTTTGACTCTCTGGGGGTTACTTGGAGATAAGAGTCTCTTGGAAACCCTCAGATCTCAGTCACCTGAGTAGCTAGGATTATGGGCAGGCATGAGCCACCAGCACCTGCCTGGCTCCCTCCTCAGCATTTAGCACCAGGAAGCCACATGAGCAGGAACCCAGAGCTAGGGGAGTGCAAAGCAAAGGCGGATCACAGTCCAACACCAGCTCGCATCTTCTTTACATATCGAGGGCTCTGGCAATCCCTCTTCAGCGTTTTGGGGGCCACCAGCTGTGCCAGCAGGCTGGGCCATAGTCTGGGCTTAGCCACAAGTGCTGGGCTGGGCTGAAGGGGACTTGAGCTGCCATTCCAGAGAGGCACTAGTCTATCAAGTGGCAGATGTTTTCCTAGGGTCTTGATCCAGTCTTCTAGCCTCCTGGAGCACAAAGGTGCAGGGCCCTGGGAATCAAGCCCTACCCCCAGGTTTAAGCCCCGCCCCTGCTCCTCTTAACCAATGACTTTTCAAATTAGCACGTACATCACTGCAAGTTTCGTTGTGACTTTCCACAGGTCTACAGCGCATCTTGATCAATATCTCCATCTGTCTACCCCATCACTGAGCCCTTCTTAAAGAAATCTCAGGCTCCAGGGTTGTGGGTTTCATCTGTAATTCCAGCTACTCTGGAGACTGAAATCTAAGGATAGAGGTTGGAAGCCAGCTGAGGCAGGAAACCTAAGAGTTTCTTATGTCCCATTATCTTAACACTAGAGGTCCATCCTTAAGCAGAAAAAACAGAGTTACAGGCCCTGAGTTCAAGCACCAGTATATATTAAAAAAATGTGGTCTATGCTAGCGACAATCATGATCCTATCTCAAAAATAACTATATCAAAAGTCAGTATACACTGTGGAAAATGAACTGTGTAACTTGCAGCCCGGCTGGGAGGGAGAAACTGAGCAAAAGCAAAGAAAGGAGTGAAATGTATTCATTGCCTGACTTATGAAATAGTAAACCCTTTGTATAACACCTTAATAACTGAAAAAAGTAACCACAAGCTGGGCACTGGTGCCTCATGCCTGTAATCCTAGCTACTCAGGAGGCTGAGATCTGATGATCATGGTTCAAAGTCAGCCTGGGCAGGAAAGTCTGTGAGGCTCCTATCTCCAATTATCCACCAGAAACCCAAAGTGGCACTGTGGCTCAAGTGGTAGAGCACTTGCCTTGAGCTGAAGATCTGAGAGACAGCACCCAGGCCCAGAGTTCAAGCCCACGAAGACCACCTCCGCAAAACAAAAAGTTTTTCCTAGGGGCAGGGAATGTGGCTCAGTGGTAAAGTGCTTGCCTAGCATGCATGAGGCCCTAGGTTCGATTCCTTGGTACCACATAAGATTAATAAAAGAATCATAAAAAAAAAGTTTTTCCTAGAGTTACAAGGATTTTCCCTTATGTTTGTCTCTGGATATATGTATTTGATCCTAGGGCTTGAACTGGACCTGAATGCTGTCCATGAGTTCCTTTTGTGCAAGGCTAACACTCTACACTTGAGCCACAGTGCCACCTCCAGCATTTACTATGATAAATTGGAGATAAGAGTCTTATCTCCAAAATACAGGCTGGCTTTGAATTGCAATCCTCAGCTCTCAGCCTCCTCAGTGGCTAGGATTACAGGAGTGAGCTACCAGCACTCAATTATATTTTATTTTTAGTTTGCCTTTAATTCTGTGATCCATTTTAAGATCACTGATCCAATTGTGTAGGCTTGGTTACTGTTGTTGTTGATGATGATTAAGCAGATGTTTCGATGACGTGTTTATCTTCTCTTCTGAACTTCCTCTGTCCCTACTGCCACACAGCTGTGCATTTATTTCTAATTTACTAACTTCTAATGCATGAAGAGCAGGATAAAGATTTGCCTGCTAAGAAGAAAGGAAGGAGAATTTAGATTCAGAAAATTGTTGAATTTTTGAAACAAATATTTCTTGGGTGCCAGTGTCCAAAAAGAAATATAGTCATTACCTGACTTACATAACTGTGACCCCTCTGTACATTACCTTTATAATAATAAAACAATTTATAGGCACCATGGCTCATACCTGCAATCCTAGCTATTCAGGAGGCTAAGATCTCAGTATTGCAGTTTGAAGCAGCCTGGGAAGGAAAATCTGTGAGAACCTTATCTCTGATAAACTACTCAAAAAAAGCTAGAAGTGGAAGAGCGCTAGCCTTGAGCTTGAGCTGAGCAATAGTGCCCAGGCCCAGAGTTCAAGCCCCACAACCACCACCAACAACAACAAAAAATCCACTTCTAGACTCCTTATGGGGCTGAGACAGTGGCTCAGTGATAGAGTGCTTTGCCTTGCGTGCTTGAGGCCCTGGGTTCAATTCTTCAGCACCACATAAGCAGAAAAATCTGGTAGTGGTGCTATGGTTCAAGTGGTAGAGTGCCAGTCTTGAGCTGAAGAGCTCAAAGGACAGTGCCTAAACCCAGAGTTCGGGCCCTAAAACTGAACAACAACAACAAAAAAGCCAGAAGTGGCACTGTGGCTCAAGTGGTAGAATGCTCACCTTGAACAAAAGACACCTGGAGGAGACAGCACTCAGTACTTGTCTCCAAGCCTGAGGGCATATAAAAAAAGCAAAAGAATAAAAAAGAATAATAATTTTTAAAATCCACGTATTTCAACCATTATGCTATTGTGGTCATGGGATGGAGATAGGACATTTATCAAGAAATGCCCTCCAAACCAAGTCCTTGGAGAATTATTGAAAAATCTTGGCTAGATGCTGGTGGCTCACACCTGTAATCCTAACTACTCACTAGGTTGAGATCTGAGGATCGCGGTTCAAAGCCAGCTTAGGCAGAAAAAACCTGAAAGACACTTTTCCACAATTAATCAGCAAACAACTGGAAGCAGAGCTGTGGATCAAGTGATAGAGCACCAGCCTTGAGAAAAAAGGCTCAGTAAGAGCACAAGGCCCCAAGTTAAAGGAGATGGAGGGAAGTAAGAAAGTTAGGAAGGAAGAAAGTTAGGAAGGAAGGAAGGAAGGACGGAAGGAAGGAAGGAAGGAAGGAAGGAAGGAAGGAAGGAAGGAAGGAAGGAAGGAAGGAAGGAAGGAAGGAAGGAAGGAAGGAAGGCTTATCAAATGTCTTCCTGAACAGAGAGCCAGGCAAGGTGGTGTGTGTCTGTAATCCCAGCAATCAGAAGGCAGAGGCAAGAGAATTACAAGTTCCAGGCCACCTGGAACTCCATAGCAAAACCCTGTTTCAAAGAACAGGAGAGGAAGCGAAGTCCTGGTGGTTCCCATCTATAATCCTTGCTACTCAGGAGACTGAGATCTGAGGATCACAGTTCAAAGCCAGCCAAGGAAGAAAAGTCTGTGACACTCATTTCCAATTAACTAAAAAGCCAAAATGGAGCTCAAGTGGTAGAGTAACAGCCTTAAGTGAAAAAACTCAGGGACAGCACCCAGACTCTGTTCAAGCCCCAGGACAGGCATGAGTGTGCGCATGTACACATGCACGCACACACACACACACACACACACACACACACACACACACACACACACACACAACCACCACCACCACCACCACCTCCACCACCACCATGACCACCACCATCCAAGCCCCTTGCCAGGCAGACACTTCAGACAGCAAATTGAAGCTGCCATCACTAGTGCTTTCTCTGAAACCCACATTGCTATGTGGCTGGGTTTATTTTCCAAAGATGGCTACAAGAATATTTTCACCTATATACTTTTCCTTAGTTTGTTTTGATTTTGAAACAGTGTCTCACTATATAACCCAGACTGGCCTGGAACTTCTGATTCTCCTGATTGCCAGCACATACCACCATACTTGGCTTTGAATATTTTTTTACCAAGACCCATATTAAGAAATGGTTAGGCCGGGCACACACCTGTAATCTTAGTTGCTCAGGAGGCTGAGATCTGAGGATCATGATTCAAAGCCACCCCAGGCAAGGAAAGTCCAAGAGACACTTATCTCCAATTAATCAGCAAAAAGCTAGAAGTGGCACTCTTGCCCAAGTGGTAGAGAATTTGCCTTGAGCTGAAGAGCTCAGGGACAGAGTCCAGGCCCAGAGTTCAAGCCCTATGACCACCACCAACAACAAAAACAAGTTTAGGCTAGGCAATGGTGGCTCCCACCTATAATCCTAGTTACTCAGAAGACTAAGGATCTGAGGATTGTGGTTAGAAACCAGCCCAGGCAGGAAAATCTATGAGACTCTTATCTCCAATTAACCACTAGAAAACTGGAAGTGGAACTATGGCTGACAAAAAAGAAAGAAAAAGATAGATGGATGTTTAGGCCAGGTGCTGCTGGCTCACACCTGTAATCCCAGTTACTTAGGAAGCTGAGGTCTGAGGATCAAGGTTCAAAACCAGCCCTGGC
Organism: Dipodomys merriami; assembly: GCF_024711535.1. NCBI lineage: Eukaryota > Metazoa > Chordata > Mammalia > Rodentia > Heteromyidae > Dipodomys > Dipodomys merriami. The sequence continues at coordinate 571,051 of NW_027206153.1, forward strand.
AGACAAATCTGAGATTCTTCTTCTTCTTCTTCTTCTTCTTTTTTTTTTTTTTTTGCTGGTCATGAGTCTTTCTTTCATGTATGTGTGTGCATGTGTGTGTGTGCTGGTAATAGGACATGAACTAAGAGAATGAGTTTTTGCTTTGACTTTTCTGCTCAAGGCTGGCATAGCACAACTCAAGCCAGAGCTCTACTTCTGGCTTTTTGGTGATTAATTGGAGATAAAAGTCTCAAGGACTTTTCTGCCATGGCTAGCTTGGAGCTACGAGTCTTACTTCTTACCCTCCTGAGTAGCTCAGAAAACAGGCATGAGCCACAGGCACCCAGCTTGCTCCATGATATATTTATCTAGTTGGACAGTTTATGATGTTTCCAGGTTAGTTTTTGTTGTTTTATTTTTTGCCTTTTAAAAAGGATCTGAAATAGCACAGTTGTAACTCAGTAATGAAAGTACATGCGATTCTTTCTATAGGGTGATTTATTAGTGGTAGAATTTCTAGGTTAAAGGAGCAAATGCTTTTCTTAAACAAACAAACAAACAAACTTATTTTCTGCCAGGCACCACTATAATCCTAGCTACTCAGGAGGCTGAGATCTGAGGATCACAGTTTGAAGCCAGCCAAAGCAAGAATGTCTGTGACTCTTGTCTCCAATTAACCACCAGAAAACCCGGAGTGGCGCTGTGGCTCAAGTGGTAGAGTGCTAGCCTTGAACTGAAGAGCTGAGGGACAGCACCCAGGCCTAGAGTTCAAGCCCCATGACCGACAAAAAAATTAATAATTCTATACTCTTCAGAAACACACATATATACATATCACTTACAATTTCAAAAGTATGTTCTCATACTCTCAGTCACTAGTTCATTCAATGCTCATGACTCCTCCAGAGGGAGGAGACCATTATGAATCCCAACTTTTCAGAGAGAGCAAAGAGGTTTCATTGAGTGAAGCCATTCACTTAGTGTGACACACACATCCAGCCAGTTTCTGAGCCTGCCTGCCCTTCATGTCACCTGTTCCACACTCCTCCATTCCACCACCTCATGTCCACTCCTCACTTCATAACATTCCTGTGATAGAGACCTTCTAGACCCTTCTAGATCCACAATGGATGGCTGATTTGCAACCCCCATGAATGGAGCCAGAACGGTTTCTGTAAGAGCAAGTGGATCTTGGCCAATTTACTTTTGTAGGATGATGTTCAGGGGCTCCATTCAGCATAAAGTAGATAATTTCTGGGGCTCAGATGGTCCTAGCATTGCTTTCATGTAGCCCAGAGAATGCCCTTTGGTCAATAGATCCTTGTCAGTTCACTAGTATAAGTTAAAAATTCCACCATAAGATTTATTTACTGATTTATTTATTTTTCCCCAAAGAAGATCATTGTGATTCTGCTTAAAATGCAAACCTGCACAAAAGGGCACAGAGTCTGACCATTCGCTTACACACCTCGATCTCCTTCTAGCTGTCTTGGTTTCCTGATTGTCAATGCACTGAAGCCATAGTACCTGTCATACCTCACTGAAGGCAGTGTAGATGTAGCCCTCAGCAAGGTGCTCACAAGAGTCACTAAGTGATAAGTAAAAGCAGGTCTTCTGGGTGCTTCTTGGTTGTGGCAGCTGCTGGGGAAAGGAGCTGTAGGAGGGTCAGGACCGAAGAAATAGCAGTGCACCTGGGAGGAGCAGCTCGTGGGCCATGTGACAAGGGATGTGTCCCTGGGGTGGGAGGTGGGGGTTGGTAGAGAGGATAGATGGATGGTAGGGAATTCCAAGTGCTGTTGTCCTGCTGTCTGGAAAACCCATATAGGTGACAGACCAAGGCTGCTTTCCTCTTTCCTTCTCATCTCAGCAGGTGGGGCCCACTCTGGGTGGCCGGGGGAGAGAAGGGAGGAGGAGGAGGAGGAGGAAGGCAATCAGGTTCTGGCTAAGGATGGGTTCACACTCTCCAGGAATTATAACATGGGCTCTAGAACAGCCTGATGCAGACACATGGCTGTGGATGATAGCAGTCGTGGGTGTTTTATGGCTGTGTTGGTACAGGTTTGCCGGTTTATATGACTTGCCTTTTAATGTTCTGCATCTCAGGCATTGTTTCTGCAGTGCTCCCTCTTTCTCTTTCTCTCTCTCCTTCTCCCTCTTCCACTCCCCCCTCTCTCTGTCTCTCTGTCTCTCTCTCTCTCTGCTCCTAGTAATCTTCCCTTTGTTTCTGATCTTTGGAAATGCAGAGGCATCACATAGAAGGGCAGAAACAATGCAGTTCCTATGGCATGCACCACATGTCTGTACACAGAGGTCACCATTGTGGCCCACGTCATCCTGCAGCTCAAGGATATCCACACACATAGGACCAAGGATCAGGCTTTGTTAAAGCATGAAGCAGGCAACTTGCAACTCAGACTTTGCCCTTCACCCTTCTCTCCTCCAAAGATCTATTAAATGTGCAGACACAGAAATATGCTTATGCTGGCAATGAGGCTTGAAATCTGGACCTCATGCACTTGCTTAGCTTGTTTTGCTCCAGACTAGTGCTTTGCCCGCCATTCGACTGACCCCTCCAATTTTGACCTTTTTCTGGTTAATTGGCGAGAAATTTTCCATGGATTTGTCTGCCCTGGCTGGTTTTCAACCTTGATCCTCAAGTCTCAGCCTCTTGAGTGGCTAGGATTAGAGACATGAGCTATTAGCACTAATGTGAGAAAAAGTCTTTTCTATCAAAGGAGTTTTCTTCATTTCTGTTAATATTGAGAGATTTTCTTTTCTTTTTCCATTTTGTCCACTATGGGTCTTTTACTCTGAGCCTGGGCACTGTCTCTGAGCTTTTCAGCTCAAGGTGAGAGCTCTACCACTTGAGCCACAGCGCCACTTCTGGTTTTCTGGTGGTTTATTGGAGATAAAGAGTCTCATGGACTTTCCTGCCCAGGCTGGCTTTGAACTGTGATCCTCACATCTCAGCCTCCTGAGTAGCTAGGATTACAGGTGTGAGCCACCAGTGCCTGGTGAGAATTGTTTTTCTGAAGGGTTCCTGCTTTGGCCAGGTGGCTTGGCCCTTGTTAAGTACACTTTACTTACAAACTTCCTATTCCTGAGCACCTGAGAAGCTCCTTGAATTTTAATTACATCTGCATCCCTTTCCACATTGTGAGCCTGAGCTCAGCCAATGGGAGCAGAGGGGTGGTGCCTTCTGGATCAGGGACAGAAAGGGAACAGCCAGCCTGCCTGCTCTGTGTGGTTGCTTGCCAACTTTTTGACTGATGGTGCATTCTTCTGTAGGAATAAACTTAGCCTTGGTGAGTTCCTTTTGAGATACCCAGGAACTAAAATCCACTTTACTGTCCAGATTCTTAACCTACACAACCTGGAAGTCTGCATGTACACAGAAGAGGTAGGGCTTGCTGCCTGTCCTGAGCACAGCAGGGTTGCTCTATAACTGACCATAATGCACTTGTACTGAGACAGGAGACAGCATGGGCTAGACTAGAATCTCCATCAGCTCTGTGACCTTGTCTCTATCTCCTGGCTGTTCATTTGCCCATTCAAATAATGGAGTTTATGCTTAGCAATCTCTATATTCTTCTCCAGTCCCGTTGGCCTTGTCCTCTTGCTTTTCCCAGGCTCCTTCTTCTCTCCTATATATTTAAGACATTTTTAAAATTTGTTTATTCCTGGTGCCAGTTATGGGACATGAACTCAGGACCTGGGCACCGTCGTTTATCTTTTACTCATAAAGCTGGTGCTCTACCACTTGAGCCACAGCCTCACTTCTGGCCTTTTTTTACTCATTAATTGGAGATAAGAATTGCACAGTCTTTTCTGTCCAGACTGGCTTTGGATAGCAAGCCTCAGGTCTCAGCTTCTTGAGTAGCTAGGCTAAAATATATGAGATATTTGTGCCCAGCAACCAATTATATCTCTAAATGAAGTGAATCATACATAAAATATTAATTTCAATGTTGGACAATAAAGTGCTGTAACGAATCCTCCATCTTAGACTGTCTCTTTGTCAAGCATATAACTTTCTACTCTGTCAAGTCCCTTAAAAATGGCAGCCCTTATGGCCAAATGGTTCCTAACAGGTGAGAGCCCCCTCCCCCCACACCAGGGAGGGATTCGAGGGAGACACATATTTTGTAAGACAGATATTCAGACAATGGCACTCATTGATGCCCCTAAACTCATGTCTTTTCTACTTGCAAAACACATTAACTCACCTGGCACCAGTGGCTCACACTTGTAATCCTAGCTGCTCAGAATGAGATCTGAGGTTCATGGTTCAAAGCCAGCCCAGGCAGGAAAGTCCATGAGACTCTTTTTTTTTTTTTTTTTTTTGCCAGTCATGGGGCCTGAACTCTGGGCCTGGGCGCTGTCCCTCAGCTCTTCAGCTCAAGGCTAGCGCTCTACCACTGGAGCCACAGCACCACTTCCGGCTTTTTCTGTTTATGTGCTGCTGAGGAATCGAACCCAGGGCCTCATGCTTGCAAGGTATGCACTCTACCGCTGAGCTACCTTCCCAGTCCTCCATGAGACTCTTATCTCCAATTAACCACCAGAAAACCAGAAGTGGTACTGTGGCTTAAGTGATAAAGTGCTTACCTTGAGCTGAAGAGCTGAGGGACAGTGTCTGGACCTAGAGTTCATGTCCCATGACCAAAAAAACCCCAAGAAAGCAAACTAGACACATTAACTTCATCCTAGTATTCCCCATCCCTCCATCCACAAAAAAGTAAACTTCGTCACTTATTCCAGCATTAACTTTAAAGTCTAAAATCCCCAGTATGACCTAAGTCAAATATAGACCAGCTTTAAATCACGCTTCCTTCTAAGTTTGTACGCCAGTGTAACCCAATGTATAGTTCTAAAACACTATGGTGGATTGGCATAGAATGGACATCCCCATTTCTAGAGGGCTACATAGAACAAAAGAAAGGAATAGCCATTAAGTCTCCCAAATCCAAAAGAGTAAGCAACATTAAATCTCAAGGATGGAGATGGGTCATCTTAATGAAATTCCATTTCGTGGACACTTAAGGCCTCAGGAAGACTTTCCTAGGTGATGCTCAAGTTTCTGCTCATGCTGAAGTTTCATGCCTATGATTTCTTTAGGTTGGGGCTGTACATTGTAGCTTTGTGCTTGTGTGTGTGTGTGTGTGTGTGTGTGTGTGTGTGTGTGTGTGTGTGTGTGTGTGTGTGTATGTGTGTGTAGCCTGGTCTTCAATCAGTCCTCTCAGTCCTCTCAATATTGTCCTAGCAGAGATCTTGATAAGACTCCATTGGCACAGCCTGCTCTCTATAGTAGCTCTGGGATAAAGCGCTTGCCTTGAGCTGAAGAGCTGAGGGACAGTGTCTGGACCTAGAGTTCAAGCCCCATGACCAAAAAAACCCCCAAGAAAAAAAATAGACACATTAACTTCATCCTAGTATTCCCCATCCCTGCACCCACAAAAATGTAAACTTTGTCACTTATTACAGCATCAACTTTGTCTAAAATCCCCAGTATGACCTAAGTCACATACAGACCAGCTTTAAATCACGCTTCCTTCTGAGGCTGTAGGCCAGCAGAACCTAATGTATAGTTTTAAATACAATGGCAGACTGGCATAGAATGAACATCCTCGGGCTGGGAAGGTGGCTTAGTCGTAGAGCACTTGCCTTGCATGCCTGAGGTCCTGGATTTGATTCCTCAGCACCACCTAAGCAAAAAGAAAAAAACCCAGAAGTTGCACTGTGGCTCAAGTGGTAGAGCACTAGCCTTGAGCTGAAGAGCTGAGGGACAGAACACAAGCCCAGAGTTCAGGCCCCATGACTGGATCCCCCCCCAAAAAATGCACATCCTCATTTCTAGAGGACTACATAGAACAGAAGAAAGGAATAGCCATTAAGTCTCCAAAATCCAACAGTGTAAGCAACATTAAATCTCAAGGCTGGAGATGGGTCATCTTAATGATTCCATTTCGTGGACACTCAAGGCCTCAGGAAGACTTTCCTAGGTGATGCTCAAGGTTCCGCTCATGCTGAAATTTCATGCCTATGACTTCTTTAGGCTGAGGCTGTACATTGTAGCTCTGTGCTTGTGTGTGTGTGTGTGTGAGTGTGTGTGTGTGTGTGTGTGTGTGTGTGTGTAGCCAGGTCTTCCATCAGTCCTCTCAATATTGTCCTAGCAGAGATCTTGATAAGACTCCAGTGTCAACAGCTTGCTCTCTATAGCAACTCTGTTCCTGAAGTAGGACCCTGCCTGGTCTTCAAGGCTGTTGCAAGCATCCTTTGAAATCTGGCCGGAGGAAGCCATGCCCCCATAGCTCCCACCTTCAGATTGCCTGTGGAATTCACTGTATGTGGACAGTACACAAACAAGCCTTACATTGTGGTGGCCTGAGGCACATCTTGGCCCTCAGAGCCACAGCTGGGGGTGTGGCAGAGGAGTGCTGTGGCAGAATGTAGGGATCAGAAATTAGAACAATTCTGGGCAAGGATCCCCGTAGGTCCCGCAGGTACTCTGGGCCTGTGAGGGGATGGGTAACCCTAGAAATCTCTGAAATGCCTTCTAGAAGCTTCTTTCTATCCTTTGCTAATCTCCATATGATTACTTGGTCACAACTTTGCTTTTCTGTCCTCAGCACACTTTGTTTATGTGTGTGTAGGTGTGTGTGTGTATGTGCACACTTGTGTGCATGCATGTGTGCATGCTGGTCTTAGGGTTTGAACTCAAGACTTTGTGCTCTCACTTAGCTATTTTGCTCAAGGCTGGTGCTCTGCCACTGGAGCCACACCTCCATTTTTGGCTCTTTGCATGGGTACTAGGACTTGAACTGAGGACTTTGAGCTCTTGCTTAGCTTTTATGCTCAGGGCTGGTGCTCTAACACTTGGGCCACATCTCCATTTCTGGCTTTGCTTTTTGGCTGGTTAGATGAAGATAAGAGTCTCATCGAGTTGTATACCCAGTCTTGTTTGAACCATGATCATCAGATCTCAGGCTCCCTGAGTAGCTAGGATTACAGGTATGAGCCACTAGTGAACCGTGATCCTCAGATCTCAGCCTCCCTGAGTAACTAGGATTACAGGTATGAGCCACTAGTGCTCAGCTTGAACATGCTATTTTGACTCTTTACATGGACAGTCTCAGAACTTTCCAGATCTTTCCATGCTCATTCCCTCCTGAGTGTAAATTCTGGGCTTCAGATCATTTGATAATTTGTCTCTTCTTGCATTTTACAAGAAGCTGTTCAGAGAAGCCTCATAGGTTCCCAAACCTTTGCAGCCTGGAGAGATTTCTCCTGCCTAATTCCAGAGCATCACCCCACACATTCTGCCTTCTATAGCATCTGAGGAGAGGGACAGAATTCACCCAGCATCTTTGCAACGTCACAGCAAGGCTGGCCTTTCCTCTTGCTTCTTTCTCACACTTTGCTCAGCATGTCTAATTGAGGCTCCATTTCAGCTGATTCTAAGTCCTGACTGCAACTGCTGAGAACACAGTTGTTTTCCCTCCCTACCATTTTATCCTCACAGAACCTATTGCCTAATGCTTCCTTTACAAAAAAGCAAGACTCCTCATGGCATTCATCTCTAAACCCTTCTTGCTTGGGCCCTGTATCCAGCTCCAAACCCACTTCCACATTGTTAGATATTTAGGAGAGCCACCACAGTGTACCACATAGCTCTGGGACCCATCTTTGTCATCTTAGTCCATTGGTATGACTATAACAAAATACCAGAGGCTAGACATTTTATTAACAAGAGAAACTTGTGTTTTATTGCCTTGAAAATGGAGACAAGTTCATGGCCCAGCGATCAAAGGCTCAATTGTCAGATGATGCTACAGTTGGCTTCCAACATGGTGCTTGGAACACAGCATCTTTGGATGGGGACAGACACTTGCTGAACATGGACACCAGCAGTCAGACTCCCCTTAGATTCCTTTCTGATAGCATTAATCTCTCCAAAAGATCAGAGCCCTCCTGGCCTAAACACCTCCCCAAGTCACCACATTCTAACACTGAGAGGATGGGGATTAAGTGTTCAACTGTGAACTCGTGTGTGTGTGTGTGTGTGTGTGTGTGTGTGTGTGTGTGTGTGTGTGTGTGTGTTTGTGCTCAGATCACAGTGATCTCACTTTCTGCATCTCTGATATAAAACATTCTGCGTGCTAAACAGGTATATTAAGGAGTTCCATGTGAAATCATATGAGCACCAGGAAACATGCCAGGAGAAGGGATGATGGCTAGGATTTTTTTTTTGGCAGTCATGGGGCCTGAACTCTGGGCTTGGGCGCTGTCCTTGTACTTTTCAGCTCAAGGCTAGCGCTCTACCACTTGAGCCACAGCACCACTTCCTGTTTCTCTAGTAGTTTATTGGAGATAAGAGTCTCACAGACTTTCCAGCCTGGGCTGGTTTTGAATCGTGATCCTCAGATCTCAGCCTCCTGAGTAGCTAGGGTTACAGAAGTGAGCCACAAGCGCCCGCTTTTTCTAGGATTTTTATCCCTTTCTCCTGAATAGAATTAAAGACACTGTGAACAAAAGTGTCAGTTTGTCCTCTGTATCTTGGTATTATTTCCAGGCCACCATTGTGATTTCTGAGTACTAGGATAAAAAGATTCATGAAGACAGCTTTCCAAATATATAGCATGGAGCTATATTTGGTGATGCCCATTCAAACAGCATAAGCTCGTTTATGAATTCTAATTTGTATTTCACTCAGGAATCACATGGAATTAGACACCAGACTAAGGTGAGCTATATGGAAATGAAATGGACAGAACTTGAGACTTCAAAATTCTGTTGGTCAGCCAGGCCCTGGGGGCTTATGCTTGTAATTCTAGCTACTGAGAAGTCTGAGATCTGAGGATTGCAGTTCAAAGCCAGCCCTGGTAAGAAAGTCAATGAGACTCATGAACCACCACAAAACTGGAAGTGGTGCTGTGGCACAAAGTGGTGGAGTGCTAGCCTTGAGCAAAAAGAGCTCAGAGACAGCATCCAGTCCCTGAGTTCAAGGTCCACAAAAGACCAAAAAGAAAACAAGACCAAGGATACTAGCCAGGCCCCAGGATACTAGTTCAAGCCCCAGGACAAGCACAAAATAATAATAAAAATAGATGCAATCATGGTTCTAACGTCTGAATTAGCTCTTACTTGTTGGAATTCTCTTTATGAAGGGATCGAGCTATTAGGGGATACTAAGAGGAGGTGAGGAGTACAGAAGTCAGGCCATTCTCAACGTTTTTGTGTGACCCAACACTCAGTTCCATAACCTTGATGGCTGAGCTGTGGCGTGAGTTTTATAGTCCTTGCCTTCCCTCTCAGGGGTGCAAAGCATTCATTGAGTTCTTTAGGTAATAATGGTAGTGTGCATGCTCTTAGGAGGTTTCCTCATCTCTATAATCATGTGAAGTAGAAATGGTGTTTCCACAGCCCTGCAAAACCACTTTCACCAGCACATTGACCCTATGGTAAGGTAAACATATGGGAAGTAAAAACACTCAGGCTGAGTCTGAAGCAGTGAGACAGTTGGCCTGCACCTTTCACAGCTCCTCTAGGGTGGAAATCTGCAGCTGGTGCTTTACCATTTGAGCCAATGCTCCACTTTCATATATATATGCTATGTATATATACAGATATATCTTCAAATATATATTATGAAACCTTTATTTATTTAATATATGTTTTGTAAAGATACTGTACAGAGGGTTACAGTTACATGAGTAAGGTAATGAGTACATTTCCCATGGAAGCATTGTTATCTCCTCCTCTGTTTTTCCCATACCATCCCTTCCCTCCCTACCTCCCCACTCCTCCCTCCCCACCCTCCACCAGAAGTTGTAAACTTCATTTTCAACAAATTTCTTGTACATCTCATTGTTACAATGTGTCAACCTGTATCTTTCTTTCAGCATTTTGTTATTTCTCTTCCCTTCCCCAAATTAGAAAATTGTATATACAAGATGCAGGGCACTACAATCAGTGAACCAGGGGTTATACCATGGGGAAAGAACAGACAAAAGAAACAAAAAAATCACATAGTACATTATACATACATTAAAATAACAGCAGAAAGATAAAACCTCTTGTTTCCCTATCTTGGGGTGGGGGGAGTTCATTTCACTTAGCATCATCTTATATGGTCATATGACAGGCTTTTTATTGAGGGGGGGGGGTCCGGTCGTAGGGCTTGAACTCTGGGCCTGGGCGCTGTCCCTCAGCTCTTCAGCTCAAGGCTAACGCTCTACCACTTGAGCTGAAGCGCCACTTCCGGCTTTTTTCCTTTTGCTTATGTGGTGCTGAGGAATCGAACCCAGGGCCTCAGGCATGCAAGGCAAGCGCTCTACCACTGAGCCACCTTCCCAGCCCCGACAGGCTTTATTTTAACCTGGGCTTTGAACTACGATAATCAGATCTCAGCTCAGATTAAAGGTGTGAGCCACCCATGTTTGGCTTTGCTCAGAATTTTTATCCCAAGGGTCTTCTGCCAGCTCCCATTTGGCTGGGGGAGGAAGAGACACCAGTGGGAAAAGGAAATGTGAGCTTTTGGTGGAGGGGGCTAGTGGAAGCTCAGTAGAACTTTCTGGAAGATGGAGTTCTGTATCTCCATCAGGGCTTCAATGCTTTGGACTTCCAGTATCCACAATCACTTTTTTTTGTGCTATAAGTGGGGCTTGAACTCAGGGCCTGGATGTTGATCTTTAGGCTAGCACTCTACTACATGAGCCATAGCTCCACTCCCATCATTTTGGTGTAAATTGGAGATAAGAGTCTCATAGATATTCTTGCCTAGGCTAGCTTTGAACCTTGAGCCTCAGATCTCAGTTTACTGAGTAGCTTGGATTACAGGCCTGAGCCACCAGTGCCCAACTTACAATGACTTTTTAGCAAGAGGTAGGTAGGTAGGCAGCCTGTAGGTAGATGATTTGTTAGATGGGTTTGATTTAGTACCAGCAAATTGTTCCTGGAACTTAAGCTTGGAGCTTGTGTGCTGTCCCTGAGTTTTTGTGCTCAGGGATGCTGCTCTATCACTTGAGCCTCAAGTCCACTTCTAGCCTTTTGGTTAATTGGAGATGAGAGTCTCATGAGTTTTCAGGATGGTTTTGAATCATGATCCTCAGATCTCAGCCTCCTGAGTAGCTAGGATTACAGGCATGAGCAACTGGTGCCTGACTATAAAATGAGCTATTTTCACATACAATTCATATGTGTTTCTGGCTCCTCTGGGACACCAGTTTTTTTTGATAACATTGGTCTTTTTTGCCAGTCTTGGGGCTTGAACTTAGGACACTGTCCCTGAGCTTCTTTTGATCAAGCATGCTATCACTTGAGCCATGGCACCACTTCCAGCTTTTTCTATTTATGTGGTACTGAGGAATTGAACCCAGGACTTCATGCATGATAGGGAAGCACCCTACCATTAAGTCACATTTCCAGACAATATTGATCCTTATACGTCTTCAGTAGTATACTATGAGAAATTGGTGTGTGTGTGTGTGTGTGTGTGTGTGTGTGTGTGTGTGTGCATGCATGCATGTGTGTGCATATGTGTGTATACATATGAATGAGTATACACCTTGCTTTGCACTTGCACAGAGCTCTCTAGTTCCAGACCTCTTGACCTGTCTAGCCATTTTAATACTTGATGGCCCAATCATTTATGACACCTGATCCAGGCAATCATTTTACCTTACAAGTAAGTACATGAGGCCCAGATAAGGTGTGTGACTTTATCAGAGTCACACAGCCTCCACCACAGAGAGAGTAGGCATTGTTTACATAATATGAAGTTGCCCTGTGGCTCAACTGGTAGAGTGCCAACTTTGAGCGAAGAAAACAAAAAAGCCAAGATCAAGTGCAAGGTCCTGAGTTCAAATCCTAGTACTGGCACAAAAAACAAGGCTTTCTCTGAATCTCTATGTCATGGCGTCTCATTTACCTCAGAGATGATCGTTGTTAAGATTCCTGAGTGCTTACTTCAACATTTTATTTGCAGGAATCTAATAAATTCTTTCTCCCCCAGTATTTTAACACAACAGTAATTAGGCCACTCATGGTGTGTGTAGACCTCCTCCATTTTTGCTGAACATTTTTGCTTTCATTCCAGCACACAGGACTCTTTTATTTATCTCTTTTTTTTGGCCGGTTGTGGGGCTTGAACTCTGGGCCTGAACACTGTCCCTCAGCATTTCAGCTCACGACAAGTGCTCTACCACTTGAACCACAGCGCCACTTCTGGTTTTCTGGTGGTTTATGGAATATAAGAATCTCATGGACTTTCCTGCCTAGGCTGGCTCTGCGACCCTCAGATCTCAGCTTCCTGAGTAGCTAGGATTACAGGTGTGAGGCACTGGCTCCTGGCTTTATTTATCTTTCATGGCTACTTATGACAGATGAACTTTAGGCTATTACTCAGCACAAACAAAGTTAATCCACCAAAAAGCACAGACAAAAAATATCTTAGACTTTGTGGATCCTAGGATCTCTGTACCCACTCTTCTTCCTTCCTCTTCTTTTGAATGCTGCTTTAACAATGCAAGGGTTATCACTAGCTCACACCAACAGTCTGATGCGGCTACTACCTCTGGTCTTGAATCACAGCTCATTTACTCAGGCCTAAGGTAGAAAAACCAAAATGTATCTACCAGACACTTTGGGGACACATTTCAAGCAAAATCGTGACCAGTCTTGCCTCAACCTTTGCATCTCTGAGTAAGAGAAGAAATCATGTGGAGACAGTGATTCACAGACTCCGGGGCTATTCAGTGGGTACAGCAGAGCTGCTGGAAGCTCTTCAGTCATTCCTTCAGAGAGCTCTGTCCATTGTGCTGAAGATTCGTCCCCTGCTAGAGGCTTACATGGAACTTGTCTTGGAATACAGTATTGGAAAGACTCACCTTTTTCTCAATTTGAGAGGGAGGCTCAGAGCATAGCCGCACCCCTCCCCCCAATGCTGCTTTATCTCTTTCCTCCTTTTTTTTGGGTCCCACTTCTGTTGTTCACAGTCTTTGGTGATAGCCAAGCTGCCCAAACTTTTAGGGCCAGTAAGTGAATCCATGTGGTCAGGAGGGGAAAGGAGTTGTTTCATCACTTTGGAGGCTTCTGGCTACCATGAACAGAACCCCCTGGCACAAATGAATTTAAATAAACAACATATACCACATCAGGTATATATCATGTGCAGGTACAGAAGGAGGGATGTGTCAAGGTAAGATGCAGAGAGTAGCTGGGTGGGGATGCATCATGGTTTATTTTGGCATATCTATTCAACATATTAAGTCCATCTTTGGGAATAAGATGGGTGGCCTTGCTCTAGGAGACATTGCCTGCCGCTGCTTCACAGAGACGGAAAACTTCTCCCCTCCTCCTTTACACCCTTGACATGCATTCCCTCATTGGCCAGAAATGGTCACCTGGCCAATTGCTGAGCCAATCATTGATAAGAGGGATTTAGAAAACCAGCCCTGGCTGAGAAAATTTCTCTGGGGTTGAACAGATAGCTGTTTGGGCTGCCACTGCCCTTTTTAAAAATTCAGTGTATTTTTGTTTGTCAAGCAGATCACATAGGGAACACTGGCAGAGAGGAAAGTGGGAAGAACTTTTCTTCTTCAGGGGAGAGAAAGGGAGAGTTCTTTCTCTGCAAATCCTTTATCTGAGCAAACCTAGGTCCTGGGGATTAATGGACTTGGAGGAAGGTATTAGAGTGACAGGGAGGAAGAGGAAGAGGTGAAGCTTCAGAGTGAAGCTCGCCTCCTATTTCCTTTTCCATCTTTCTTTGCTTTTTCTTTTTCTAAAATTTCTGTTCTCTGCAGAGACCCAAGCATCCAGAATAGAAGCTCCCAATAGGTTTATCTACTCATTTATCCTTCTCTGGGAACATTTGCTTTGTTAGCATTGAAAAGATTTATTCACCCCACCTTTGTTTTCACCCTTGTGGGCTTTCTGCTTATTATTGGTTGTTTTTTTGTTTGTTTTCTTGCTTTTTCTTTTTGTACCAGTCCTGGACATTGTCCCTGAATTATTTTTTGCTCAAGCCTGTACTCTACCACTTGAGTCACATCTCCACATCTGATGGTTTCTTTTGTTTAATTTTTTTTTGGAGGGTCTGGTCTTGGGGCCTGAACTCTGGGCCTGGGTGATGTCCCTCAGCTCTTCAGCTCAAAGCTAGCGCTCTACCACTTGAGCCACAGCCCCACTTTCTGGCTTTTTTCTTTTTGCTTATGTTGTGCTTAGGAATTGAACCCAGGGCCTCAGGCATTCAAGGCAAGCACTCTACCACTGAGCCACCTTCCCAGCCCTGGTGGATTCTTTTGGTAGTTAATTAAAAAGAAGGGTCTCATAGGCAGCCCTACCCAAGCTGTTTTTGAACTGCGATCCTCAGATCTCAGCCTCCTGAGTAGTTAGGATGACAGAGGTAAGCCACAGGCACCTGGCTCTGCTGATTTTATTTTAAGCTTAAAATGGAAAAGCTTCTCTTTGAAATCTTTGCTTATGTATATCAAATGTCACTGGAGAGTTGGAACCAATTTACCAAGTGTTTATATCATTTCATTCATCCCCTAATGCATTAATTCTTTCATAATCCTGTTATATCATAAGCACAAGTCCAATGCTGTCCCTTCTTTCTTGCCATAGGGGGGATTTGGGTATGCCCTTTGAGGCCAGACTCCCAGGAGAGTCAAATGAAGAAATACCAAGGACTGAGGCAAGTACTGAGAAATATAGTCCCCAAATTCCTTCCATGGAATTTTGCTCCAGGATCCATGCTGCCTGAATCCTGGAATAGGTCACCTGCCTAATCTTGTTTCACAGACAAAGATGGCACAGGTCAGCTGATGCTTTCTGCTGATCTCTCCTCCACATCTTCAGGAAGGAGACCACATGATTATATGACCAGAAGATCATGTGATCGTGTGACCACACGTCTCTTTTGCTGCTCCAAAGATGGAAGACACGTGGGATAGGGAACCACATTGGTTTCTGCGTCAGGCTGACTTATTCCTTCTGTCTCGACTCCTGTTCTTCAGTTTTCTGCTCTACCTAAGGGGAACAAAGATAATGTTTACCTCACTTGGTGATTGCAAAGATATCTCATGGGAAGTCTCTGGTCTAGGCCCTGCCTCTAACAGTGCTCAATACAGTGTATTCATTTAACTACCTGAAAGTGTATTTTAGTCCCAAACAGTACTATTTTCATAAGCAGAGAAGCATGATCATATGCTTTTGCTGTTTAGAAAGAGGTCATCAGCAAAAGGTTGTTGCTCAGACTGGGTTTCTGTCCTGCCTGGGGGCTGGAGTTGTTTGGTCACCCCATGCCTGTCGCTCCCTCAACATGTTAGAATTGAGCTGCATGTATCACTTTGAACTATGATTACTGCCAGTAAACACTGGGCAGAAGACTGCATTGGAAATGATTCTTGAAGAGTTCAGCGGGACAGAAAATACACAAATGCAGAACATAGGCAACTAGAGTAGGAGCCTTGACCATTGCCAAATGTAGAGTAGAAAAGAGATCAAGGAGAAAATTCCATGATTATTTCATCCACAGAAATACCAACTGGTTGTGGAAGTTTGGGTACATGGGTCTCTCTGCCTTCGCTTGTGTTTATGTGTGTGTGTGTGTGTGTGTGTGTGTGTGTGTGTGTGTGTGTGTGTGTGTTTAAAAGAGACAATATTATGATATTATATTGTGCTATAGATCCCCCAGATTGTTACCCACCGATGGTTTTGCTTGACTCACAGAAGATTTTAGACTTTCAAATTAGTTTGTCAGGTCTGGTGCCTCTGGTTCACACATGTCATCCCAGCTACTCAAGAGGCTGAGATCTGAGGATCAAGGTTCAAAGCCAGCCTGAGCAGACCAATTGGAGAGGCTCTTATCTCCAATTAATCAGCAAAAAAGCCAGAGGAAGAGGTGTGGCTCAAGTTGGTAGAGCACCAATCTTGATTTTTTAAGAAAAAGCTAAAGAAGAGCATGAAACCCTGAGTTCAAGTTTCAGTGCCCACTACCACACACAAATTAGTTGTCATCATTTAAAGAGTAGATGGTTTCATTCTGCATCTGGAGGAACAGATAGCTGGAGTTGAAAATTGCTACCATTAAAAAATGTCATTGTAGCCGGGGGCTGGTGGCTCACTCCGGTAATCCTAGCTACTCAGGGGGCTGAGATATGAGGATCTCGGTTCAAAGAAAGCCCAGGCAGAAAAGTCTGTGAGACTCCTATCTCCAATAAACCACCAGAAATCCAGAAGTGGCGCTGTAGCTCAAGTGTTAGAGCGCTAGACTTGAGCTGAAGAGTTGAGGGACAGCGCCCAGGCCCAGAGTTCAAGTCCCATGACTGCCAGAAAAAGAAAAAAATTCTTTGTTATTATAAAGATGATGCACAGAGGGGTTACAGTTCCATAAATAAAGTCATGAGGACAGTTCTTCTTGGCCAGTGGTCACCCCTTCCCATGGTCTTTTGCAGTGTTCCCTACCTTCCCATCTCCACCAGTAAGTTGGCTAGTTCATTTAAAAGTGTCCATTGAGTACTGTTACAGCATTGGTTCACCCTTTGTCCCTCCATTTCTATGCCTCCAACTTCGCAACATTTGAAAGGCCAAAAAGGTGATTTGGGGGGGAGGGGAAAGGGGGTGGTACATTTCCTGGAACTTCATCTCCACTCACCCAAATGGCTCAGTGGAGTTTGCTGCCTGCATCCCTGAGCAGATCATTTGCTTAGCATGATCCAGATTCTCCTGAGGGTTCTAACTACAGCAAGCCTTGCTCCATTCTTCCAGCCAAAAGGGGAAGTAAAAGCAGATTGATATTTTCCTGTCTGTCTGATATTTCACCCCCTCTCCCAGAAAGAATGTGTATCATTAACTTTATTGATCATAACAGCCATTATTTAGTAGAATTTAGGATGATTTCAACACCTTCTCTCAATGGATTCTTTTGAGTTGTTGGCATTAACATCTCCCACTTGGTAGAAGAGGAAACAGAGGTTCAAAGAAGCTAAGGAATTTACCGGGCCAACCTCTGATGCAGATTGACTGACAAAACACAACCCCCTGCCCTGGAACCACTAGAATCATCCAACAGCAGAGATAGGGCCAACTGCTCATCCAATTAAATAACACCAATAAGGCGAGTTTTCAAAGCAGGAATTTTCCATCTGGGATAGATTTCTCATTTCACATGTCATAGGAAGGAATCCTCAGACCTCTGAATATACCATCTTTGGGCTTGGGAGGAGACAGTGTCCTCCAGAGAGGTCAAAGTTTGGCATTGTGATGAGATACTAGCTGTCAGGCTGAATGTAGCCAGGAAGTAAATCATTGCTTCCAAAGTCAGGGAGAGGTGAGAAAAGAGCTCAGCTCCATGACACTGGCAGAGACCTGAGGCTGGTGCTCTGGGCAACATTTCGCTCAGCAATCTCTGGTGAGATTAGACCAGCTGGGCCTGTGCAAACATTGCACAGTTACAAAACTAGGAAATGTTATAAATGTCATTTGGACCCATAGCTATAGGGAAGATTTTCTTATAAAAGTTCAGCAGTGGGCTGAGAAACTCAGCATAGCCTGGTGCTGGTGGCTCACACCTGTAATCCTGGCTAATCAGAAGACTGTGATCTGAGGATCGAAGTTCAAAACCAACCTGCAAAAGAAGGTCCATGATACCGTTAACTTTAATTACCCCTGCAAAAACCTCCACCTGTAGCTGGGCACTGGTGGCTCACACCTGTTATCCTAGTATTTAAGAAACTGAGATCTGAGGATCATGGTTCAAAGCTAGCCTAGTAGGAAAATCCATCATGAGATTTTTTTGGGGGGAGGGAGCGAATGTGGGGCCTGAACTCTGGGCCTGGGCGCTCTCCCTCAGCTCTTCAGCTCAAGGCTAGCACTCTACCACTTGAGCCACAGTGCCAGTTCTGGCTCTTTTCTTTTTGCTTATGTGGTGCTGAGGAATTGAACCCAGGGCCTCAGGCATGCAAGACAAGCCCTCTACCACTGAGCCACCTCCCCAGGCCCATCATGAGATTTTTATCTCCAATTAATCTCCCCAGACAGCTAGAAATGGAGCTGTAGCCCAAGTGGGAAAGTGGTAGCCCTGAGCAAAACAAAACAAAAAAAAAGCAAAAAAGATTCAGGGACAACTCCCAGACCCTGAGTTGATGTCCCAGTGCCAGCCTCCAGAGAAGACAAAAACAAAATAAAGCAGTATGCTACAGCACACTCTTCTACAGATTTGGTAGAGATGTGCTTGACCTTCATTCAAATCACGAGAACTCTGCTTGATGCTGCTCAGTGGAGCAGAGGGGAACCTCTCCTTTCTCTGTGGGTGTCAACCATTCACGTTGTACGTTGAAGGTTCTATTCCCACTGGTTACCATTCCTCAGCCAAAGCTGTTCTATGTGATTGAGTTTTCAGCTCTCTCCAACTATTTTGAAGCTCTTCTGACCCATTTTCTCTCCTGGGAGATTGGTCCTTCTAGGACACTTCACCTGGATGAGTTTTGCTGGTTGGTCTCACATGGAAAGGGGCCAGTTAAATATCACACTTAGATGTGTTTTGATGGGCTGGGTCAGTGGGAGGCAGGAAGGAGGCCTAGGCCATTCTCTATTGCTTTCTTGATTCAGTGTGACATTGGTGATCATCATGGCTTCCATCTGTGTGGTCCCTGATGGACGGTCCCTTGTGCACAAATCTCTGTGGACTCTGATAACACTTCTGAGCTTTCATCTCCTTTGGCCTTGGGGAATCCACAGCTCTCTTTTGCTGTCTATCTCCATATGGCTCAGTGGCCCTTGTTTATTCTTTAACCTCCTACCCATCACTTCTTTCTTCCAGTTGGAATTTGTGTGTGTGTGTGTGTGTGTGTGTGTGTGTGTGTGTGTGTGTGTGTGTGTGTGTGTGTGTGTGTGTGTGTGTACGCAAGTACTTAGATTTGGGTCTCTTTGCTTGTTTTGAGTCCACTCAAGAATTGTGTTCTACCCCTTGAGCCACAGCTCTACTTCCTGCTTTTTGGTCAATTGGAGATCAGAGTCTCACAGACATTTCTGCCCAGGCTGGCTTCAAATCTTGATCTTCAAACCTCAGCTGCCTGAATAGCTAGGATGACAGGCATGAGCTACTAATACTGGGCTTTCCATGGGGCATTTTGTTTCCTGCTGAGACATGGAGCAGATGCTCCTGGTGAATTCACTCCTATGTGTTCCAAGTTGTTTTTTGGTTATTTCACAACCAATTACGTCCAGCCCATCACCAAGATCATCACATTGGCTGCCTGCCCCTGGTACTTATCGTTGCCCCTCCCTGAATTCTTGGTCAACTAGAAATGTGAGGTCATTATGATGAGATCATTCCTTTTGGAACATGATTTCAGAACTAGGTTACCCAGGTTACAGGCTTGCCACCATCTTAAGGACTGTTTATGAGTGAGCTACTGTATTCCTTCATTCTCAACTTTCTGCTCTTAAATAAGAGTATCATGGCATTCCTTTCAAGCTAATTACTGCTAGGAAGAAGTGAATTGACATACATGGCAAACTTTTCATACAGGACAGTGCTTAGTGCTTCATACGGGTGGCCTTCATTGTCAAGCTAACCATGCTTTACATACTAGAGCAAACATTTCATCAAAACACATCGCTTGTCTTTTATAGGATGCCGATTGTCTCATGGGCACTGCAAACAGTGATGCTGTGGTGCTTTCTGGAGCCAGGTGTCTTGGGAAGGAAATGGTGAGCCATTGTGTGTGTGTGTGTGTGTGTGTGTGTGTGTGTGTGTGTGTGTGTGTGTGTGTACACGTGTGTGTGCACACACGGGCGCATGTTCTGGTCCTGAGGCTTGAACTCAGGACCTGGGCAGTGTTTCTGAATTTTTCTACTCAAGCTAGTATTCTACCACTTGTGTCACACTTCCACTTCTGGCTTTTTGGTGGTTCATTGGAGATAAAAGTCATAGGGACACTCCAGACTAGGCTGGCTTTGAACCATGATCCTCAATCTTAGTCTCCTGAGTAGCTAGGACTACTGTTGTGAGCCATCAGTGCCCGAATTGTAATTGTTTTTTTATTTATTCTTTTCCCCAGCCTTGTTTGCGTTTTCTCAGGTGCTCCCTAATGTGAAATGGAGCTGTATGTGAAAAGATGATTATAAGCAAAAAATATTGTGTGTTGGAAAATGTGTTTAATTCACCCTGGCTACTGGATATCTTTGGCTAGCAACAATGTGCTAGAGTGGTTAGTTATTAACTCTCAGAATTGCTGGGCTGATCTGAACTGTAGGTACCATCTCTGTTCAGCTTTGCAGGAGAAAATCCCATTCATCAGCCTGAGGAAAGATTCACATTGAAAATTCAAGATATGAGCCAAGTACTGGTGGCTCACGCCTGTCAACCTAGCTACTCAGGAGGTTGAGATATGAGGATTGTGGTTCAAAGCCAACCCAGGCAGGAAAGCCCATGAAACTTTTATCTCCAATGAACCACCAAAAAGCCAGAAGGGAAGCTATGACTCAAGTGGTAGAGTGTTAGCCTTCATCAAGGGACAGTGCTCAGTCCTGAGTTCAAGCCCCAGGACTGGCAAACGTGTGCATGAATTTACCCTCCAAACCCCTTACCCACAAATTCAAGATATGATTTCTACTAAATGGTTGTCATTTTATGCCATCTATTACAATAAAAAAGAATCCATAGTTGGGATAATATAGGCAGGGTAAGGTGATAGGGAAGCTAGAAAATAGATTCAAAAAATTAAGCTGGAATTAGGAGTGAGGGTATAATCAGGCTAAAAAAAAAATAAACAGTCTTTAATCCTAGCTACTGGCTCACGCCTGTCAACCTAGCTACTCAGGAGGCTTGAGATCTGAGGATCCTGGTTCAAAGCCAGCCTGGGCAGGAAAGTGCATGAGACTCTTATCTCCAATAAACCAAAACTGGAAGTGGCACAATGGCTCAACTGGTAGAGTGCTTGCCTTGAGCTGAAGAGCTGAGGGACAGCGCCCAGGACCAGAGTTCAAGGCCCACATCAACAACAACAAATAATAATAATAATCTGTGGAAAAATCATTATAACCACAAGAAGTTGAATCAAAAACTGTTTCAAGAACCCACAGACCTGCCTTCTTTCTAACACTTTCGTTTTTTCTTTTTTCCACACGTAGAGTAAAGATTTCTGCTCCAGAGAAGTAAATAGGTGTGGGAATAAAAAGTGCCTTTTTTTGGTAAATCTATGACCGGAATGATTATCTTAAATACGATCATGAGGAGCAGACTTCCATATCACAAAACCCCTTTGCCAATCCAGATCCACTGTGCCAGTCTTGCATAATAGTAGCAAAATGAAGAAAAACAACCAAAGGATAATTGAGAAGTTGTTAGGTAACCCTTCATCCAGGTGACCGGTTTGTGAATAAGGGGCTCCAACCCACATAGAGACATGAAGGTCACCTACGAAGGCCCTAATTCTCTGTTTGTAAGAAGCCGTCAAATTTTCCCACTCCTGGCAACAGGCAAGATACTGTCAGCTAACTTGTGTGAGGTTTTGTGGATGACTTCAAGCTTGTATTGTTAATCTCAGTTCCTCAGGGATCACAGTGGGGCATGGAAAATCTGGTAGGGTTCCCTTTTCTTTCTTTTTCTTTCTTTTTATTTTTCAGTCATGGGACTTGAGCTCTGGGCCTGGGTACTGATCTTGAGCTCTTCAGTGCCCTACCACTTGAGTTGCAGCACACTTCTGGTTTTCTGGTGGTTAATTGGAGATGAGTCTTACAGATATTCCTGCATTGGCTGGCTTTGAACTGTGATCCTCAGATCTCAGCCTTCTGAGTAGCTAGGATTACAGGCATGAGCCACCAGTGTCCAGAGGGTTCTCTTTTCTATTCGGGAAATCTCTTTTCCACATACCTTCCCAAAGATACCTAAGAAACCATAAACAGAACTTGATTATTTTGTGGCCCTTGGGATTGAATTTAAAGTCTCACATTTACCAGGCAAGTATTCTACTATGTTAGCTATACCCTCAGTCCTGTTTACTTTTAGGGTTTCTTTCTTTCTTTCTTTGTTTCCCTCAGATAGGGGTCTCATGTTTTTACTCCTACTGACCTTGGACCACAGTCATTCTACTTTTGCCTCCAGAGTAGCTGGGATTATAGTCATGCATTATCATGTCTGGATTTTTTTTTAAGAATTTGTATTAAAGTTTGAATTCAGGGCTTTGAGGCTCAAGGCTGGCGTTCTACCCCTTGAGCCACACCTCTACTTCTTGCCTTTTGCTGGGTGGTTGGATATTAGACCCAGAGGATTTTCTGTTTGGGCTGGCTGGGAATTTGATCTTCATATCTCAGCCTCCTGAATAGCTAGGAGTGCAGATGTGAGCCACCAGTGTCTTTTCCTTCCTTCCTCTTCCTCCTCCTCCTCCTCCTCCTCCTCCTCCTCCTCCTTTTCCTCCTCCTCCTCCTCCTCCTTTTCTTCCTCCTCCTCCTCCTTTTCCTCCTCTTCCACCTTTTCTCCTCCTCCTCCTCCTCCTCCTCTTTTCTTCCTCCTTTCTTCTTCTCCTCTTCCTCCTCCTCTCCTCTTCCTCCTCCTCGTCCTGCTCGTCCTCCTCCTCGTCCTCCTCGTCCTCGTCCTCGTCCTCGTCCTCGTCCTCCTCGTCCTCCTCCTCCTCCTCCTCCTCCTCCTCCTCCTCCTCCTCCTCCTCCTCCTCCTCCTCCTCCTCCTCCTCCTCCTCTTCCTCCTCCTTTTTAGGTAGGTTCTCACTAAATTTTGTCTTGGCTAGCGTTCAACTATGGTTCTCCTATCTCTACCTCTAGAGAAGTGAGTCAGCATAGCTGGAAAGGAAATAGAACTTTTGCCTGACTCACTGGGGTGACAAGAGCAGCAGGAATTCATATCATCTCAACCGTCTCTCAACCTTTTCTAATTCATTTCTTCCTCCCTCTAAACTTTGTGTTTGTGTGTGTGTGTTTGTGTGTGTGTGTGTGTGTGTGTGTGTGTGTGTATGCGCACGCGCGTGCGCACGCACGCACGCACGCACATTTATAATTGTGCTAGTACTAGGGCTTAGACTCAGGGCCTGGAGCTCTCATTTGGCTTTTATTGCTTAAGACTGTACTTTACCATATCGACCACAGCTCCATTTCCAACCCGTGGGGCTTGATCTCAGGGCCTGGGCACTGTTCCTAAGCTTCTTTTGCTCAAGGCTAGCGTTCTCCCACTTGAGCTACAGTGCTACTTCTGGTTTTTCTGTGTATGTGGCACTGAGGAATTGAACCCAGGGCTTTAGCCATGCTAGGCAAACACTCTACCACTAAGCCACCTTCCCAGCCCCTGTTCCCAATTCTTTGCTGGTTGATTGGTGATCAGGCTCTCACAGACTTTCCTGCCTAGACTGGCTTCAAACCGAGGTACTTAGATCTCAGCCTTCTGAAGAGCTAGGATTATAGGCACGAGCCACCAGCATTCAGATTCATGCCATGTTTTTTTGTTTTGTTTTTTGTTTTTGTTTTTGCTTCTGATCCAGATTGTAAGCATGTCTTGGATGGATTTATATCCTGCTTAGGTCCATAACCCACATAGTACAAAGTAGAGTTTACCTTCACATGAGGTGAATTCTCATGGGCATTTAGTGGTGAAGGTTACATAGTGTGGGCTATTATAGGAACCAGGCAGTATGTGATAAAATGGAAAAGCACACAGCAGAGATCCTGGCATCTCTTTGATGGCCACAAAGGGGAAGTCTGGGTTTCCTCCTTCTTGACATAAGTTCTTTTTTGGATTCTCCACATGTGAAGTTGCTCTGAAGCGATCCTTCTTTGATCTCCAACAGAATGCGCTTTGTAGAGCATCTCCATCCCTGACCCCCTGTGCCTCTCCTTCCCACAATAGCCGGATATTCTTCAGAGATAATGCCATCTGCACAGTACTTTGTGTCTCCTTCATGTCCCTCAGAAGTAGGGGTGGGGAGGCTTCAAACTTAGAGACCTACAGCATCACTGAAAGGTCTTTGTTGCTTTTCCTTGAGATAAATGTGTGTCAGTGTCCCTGGGCAAAAGGAATAAAACTTTGCACAGCGATTCTCAGATCTCAACCTCCTGAGGAGCTAGGATTACAAGGTGTGTATCACTGACACCTAGCTGGATTCTTTTTTTTTTTTTTGTCAGACCTGGGTGTTGAACTCAAGACCTGGGCACTGTCCCTGAGATCCTTTTGCTAAAGGATAGCACTCTACCACTTGAGCCACAGCCCCATATCTAGCTTTTTCTGTGTATATGGTCCTGAGGAATCAAACTCAGGGCTTCATGAATGCTAGGCAAGCACTCTACCAATAAGTCCTGCATTTCAAGCCCTGCATTCATGTTTGAGAATGGTTTTCTTTCTCTTGTCAGCCCTCTTTCCTTCTTGTAGTTTCATGAGAACCTCAATTCCTTTCTCCTGAACACCACCAGTTACTCCTCCAAGTGGAAAAGAGATGGAAAGGATTCAGAGTTTCGTAATGCTTTGTTTTGGCTTTATTTTTCTTCTATTGATTTCTTTGTAATTAAAAAGGTCATAGAAATGTGAGGGGCTGGGAAGGTGACTCAGTGGTAGAGTGCTTGCCTTGCATACCTGAGGCCCTGGGTTCGATTCCTCAGCACCACATAAGCCAAATGAAAAAGCCGGAAGTGGCGCTGTGGCTCAAGTGGTAGAGTGCTAGCCTTGAGCTGAAGAGCTGAGGGACAGCGCCTAGGCCCAGAGTTCAGGCCCCACGACCGGGCCAAAAAAGAAAAAAAGATATGTGAGAGAAATGGTAGAAAGATGGACGGGATCCTAATAGATGAGGTGGGTGGAATATGGTGAATAATGGTGAAAGCATCTGGTTGTAGAGAATGTGGACTGACAATCATTCCTTCATGCTGAGTTTTTGGGGTAGGGAAGCCAAAGGCCCAGGGAAGGGACTTGAGTGGCCTGTGGAAATTCTGTGGGCAGGGCTCTCAGCGAACAGCGCCCCTGGTGGCCAAATCCAGTGTAGCAGCGCATGTTACTTTGGGAAGCAAAGAACTGTCTGGCTCCCCACTCACCATGCAGAGACAGGAGAAATGAATACACCCGGGGACAATTTTTTAGATACAGCCATAGAATGCATGCATCTCTCTAGAGAATCAGCCTCTGTGGGCAGCTGGTGGCTTAGCTAAAAGTGCAGGGTTGGAGAAGAAAGGAGGGAGAAAGAGCCAGGGATGTTGATTTCTTGTTTTTAGCTCTGTTAGCGTCTTCTGCCCCCTGTGTTAAGCAAGGTATTGTCAAGTGACTTTTTCAGAAGTGCAGTGTTGGATTGCTCTGCTGGTACTCAGAGACTCTAAGACAAGCATCTTCTTAGTCCTCTATTCAATAGTTTTCCTGCTGACCCATAAACCACACATAATCTCTGGGCATGGTTCTGTTTCTCTCTCTCTCTTTTTTCTTCTTGGTGCTGGTTTTGGGGCTTGAACTCAGGGCCTGAATGTTGTCTCAGAGTGCTGTCTATAACTTGAGCCACAGCTCTACCTCTGGTGTGTGTGTGTGTGTGTGTGTGTGTGTGAGAGAGAGAGAGAGAGAGAGAGAGAGAGAGAGAGAGAGAGAGAGAGAGAGAGAGAGAGAGAGAGAGAGAGAGAGAGAGTGAGTGTGAGTGTGTGTGTGTATGTGATTGGTGCTTAATTGACAAAAAGAGTTTCATACATTTTCCTGCCCAGGCTGAGCTTGAATGATGAGATCTCAGATCTCAGAACTCTCCTCAGATCTCAGCCTCCCATGTAGCTAGGATTACAGACATGTGCCACTGGTGCCAGACTATGGTTACCACTTCTTCCTTTTCTCCTGTTTCTGTGGTTCCTTTTGTTCATTCCTGGCCACCTCCATTTGGTGAAGAATGTTTTAGCCATCTTCTTCCCAATCCCTTACCCTTTCAAAAAGCCATGTGTGATATGATCACCAGATGCAATCTCTTTGATCATAAATAGGATCCCATTTTACTTCCTGAACTGCCTGTTACACAGTGGCCTCAACAAATGGCCTATCTCCTTCCTTTCTCACAGCAAGCCTATGATCAAAGCAGTTGTATTTTATAAAAATTGCCAAACTGTGGGCCAGTGGCTTATACTTACAATTCTAGCTGAGATCTGAGGATCATGGTTTGAAGCCAGCTTGGGCAGACAAATCTGAGAGCCTCTTATCTCCAATTAACCACCAAAAATAAAGAGCTTTATGTACAGCACCAACCTTGATCTGCAAGAAAACTCAGGAGCAGTGCCTAGGTCCAGAGTTCAAGCTCTAAGACTGTCAGATGCACACACACATACACACACATGCACATACACACACACACACACACACACACACACACTTGTCAATTTATAGTTAAGAAATGGAGACACAGATTAAGCAGCTTGTCCATGATTAACTCACTGACAAACAGCAAACCTAGGGAATAGACTCATGCCTCATGGGCTCCATCAGTCATACTTGTTCTTCCTGGACTGCCATATCAGCTGCAGAGCTCTGCCTGGTTGTTGGAAACATGAATTATGGCATCTTGAGATGGGTGGCAAATCCCTGTGTATCTCTTGGCAGGGCTGAGCCTGGTGAAGCTATCTGGGTCGCCCAGGTGGACATTGTCTCAACAACAGTGATATATTCAGGTCCCATGAGAGAGAGAGACTCTAGGGCCTCTTCCTTCTTCTGCTTTGGTGCAGGAGGAGCTACAGCTTCAAGGAGAGTGAGAATTTGGCTCTGGTCCCTGGGCTATTGCCAAACCAGCCTTGTAGAGGCTGCTTCTGCTTAGGGATTTTCACAAATTGCTGGGCCCTGCACCTGACAGCCAGCCAGCTGCACGATGTGTTCAGAAAGCCAGTAGAAGCCACCACTGCAGAAGCCTTCTGTTTATGTTCCGACCCTCCTCATCCATCATGCCAGACAATGGAGTCAGTGCGACAGTCACCTCGTCCCAGATGAGGATTCAGGGGTGAGGTGTCACTTCTCTGGGGGACAGAGGGCCTTAGCTCCCTCGGGGAAGGGCGGTCACCTCCTTCTGGCACGTTTGGCAGGCATTTACTCATTCAACTCCCATTTGTTAATGCATGTATTGAGCAAGTTGCTGATGCCTAGCTACTGGTAGCAGCCAATAGTCCTTGACCTCTTCTAAAAGATGAGAAGAAACAAGTGCTACCATTCCTCCAGGGTAGTCAGCAAGAGTCTGAAAGTTTAGTTCCGAGATTGCTGCTAACCGTGTGTGTGTGTGTGTGTGTGTGTGTGTGTGTGTGTGTGTGTGTGTGTGTGTGTGTGTGTGTATGTGTGTGTGTGTCTGTGTGTGTGTGTGCGTGCATGCGCACATGCGCGCCCACACGCACTTGCATGCCAGTACTGAAACTTGAACTTAGAACCTTCTGCTTGCTCTTGTTCAACTTTGTTGATCAAGGCTGGTGTTCTACCACTTTATCCATACCTGTACTTTCTTGTGCTTCTTAATTGGAAATAACAGCCTCCCAGATTTGTGTGCCCAGGATTCTCAGATCTCAGCCTCCTGAGTAGCTAGGATTATAGGCATGACTCGGCACACAGCTTCTTGCTAATTTTTGAATAAAAGTTCAGAAAGCCATTTTCATCCTTGGAGTCAGAACTAATCCATTGCTTTTCATGCATGATCTCTCTCTTTACAATTGGTGATTTAAAAATAAATAAATGAGGGCTGGGAAGTTGGCTCAGTGGTAGAACACTTGCCTTGCATGCCTGAAGCCCTGGGTTCGATTCCTCAGCACCACATAAGCAAAAAGAAAAAAGTCGGAAGTGGCGCTATGGCCCAAGTGGTAGAGTGCTAGCCTTGAGCTGAAGAGCTGAGGGACAGTGCCCAGGCCCCAGAGTTCAGGCCCCATGACCGGACCCCACCCCCCAAAAAATAAAATAATAAAAAAATGATCCTTAGTTATGGTGGGCCACTAAACCTTTCAAAAGGCTTAGAAGGGGACTGGGAATGTGGCTCAGTGGTAGAGCGCTTGCCTTGCATGCATGAGGCCCTGAGTTTGATTCCTCAGCACCACATAAGCAAAAAGAAAAAAGCCGGAAGTGGTGCTGTGGCTCAAGTGGTAGAGTGCTAGCCTTGAGCTGAAGAGCTGAGGGACAGCGCCCAGGCCCAGAGTTCAGGCTCCAGACCGGACCCCCCCCCCGCAAAAAAAAAAATTTTCAAAAGACATAGAAACCAAGCAAAGGCTGGAAGTATAGCTTGATGCTAAAGCATTTGTCTAATGTAAATGAGACCCGGAGTTCATCCAACAGCACAAAACCAAATAGCAGCCAACCAAAGTTCTTCCTCCTGAGCTCTAGCCTCTCTCCAAAGTGACAGCTTTTCCTTTCTGGAAAGCAGTTTGGGGACACGTAAAAAATATGAGGGTGTTCTTTGTAGATCCTTGATTTTCTTAGCTAAACCATTTATCTTAGAAGCTTTTCTGTGCCAGTGCGATATGTTGAATTTATTCTTTTTAAAGATTGTTCAGGATAATATTGTAGGGATGTGCAATACTTAATGATGCAACCCAATGGCTCTGTGTGTGTGTGTGTCAGTACTGGGGTCTAGCACAACCACTTGAGCCATAGCTCCACTTCTACTTTTTGTTGGTTAATTGGAGATAAGATCTCACAGACATTCCTGACTGGGTTTGCTTCAAATTTTGATCTTCTTATCTCAGCTTCCAGAGTAGCTGGAATTACAGGTGTGAGCCACAGGTGTCTAGCCCCGTTTGATATTGACAGATGCTTGTGGGTTTTTTTTTTTTCTTTTCTGGTTGCTTTATATTCAGCTCTACAATTTCCTTGGCATACTTTAGGCTAAATGCTTAGTGAAGAAACTGCTGATTCAGAAATGTGATTTAATTTGTTATAGCTGTTTCCATATTGTCTTCTGAAGCATCCTACTGTATGAGACTATTTTTTCCTTACAATTTTCCTTCTTTTGGCCAATCTTGCAAAACCCATTTTCTAGTATGTGGAAGGAATATCCTGTTATCTCTAAAAATGACTTACAACTTCATTTAAAAAATTCTTTTGTGCTACTATATATGTTTGTATTCTGTCCTTTTTTTGAAGGGAGCTTAGTGAAAGTGTTATTGTTCATCTGTGTACTCATAAAGGTATTTTTGCTTTTTTTTTTTTTTTTTGGTGAGTCGTGGGGCTTGAACTCAGAGCCTGGGCACTGTCCCTGAGCTATTCAGCTTAAGGTTAGCTATCTATCACTTTGAGCCACAATACCACTTCCAGTTTTCTGATGGTTTATTGGAGATAAGAGTCTCGGAAACATTCCTTCGTGGGCTGGCTTTGGACCTCAATCCTCATATCTCAGCCTCCTGAATAGCTAGGATTACAGGTGTGAGCTACCAGCAGCTGGATTATTTTTATTTTTAAGTTGTCTAATAAGAAAAAAGGTTTTAGAGAAGAAAGTCCACCTATATGAATGTAACCAAAAGCTGCTTGGCTCTAATTGAGGAGGCCAGAAGGAAAGGTAAGAGTGTGAGAGTCATTTGTTTGTAAAAACAATCCCATCTCATTATTCTATAGGGACTTGGCCTGTGATGGCCTTGATCCTTTGTGAGTTCCTGTAAGTAATGTGCTAATCTGCTTTTCCAAGTACTTGTCCCTAATTTACAATTGTCATAGAGCAATGGTCTTTGGGGTTGGAGGCATGCCTCAGGTGATAGATTACCAGCCAATGAGCAAAAACATCAGATACCAAATTTGAGTCCTAGTCTCAAAAGAAAATGTGTGAGGAAAATAAAGTATTACCTGATTGAAATACATATAAACATCATAATCACACAGTTTCAAAACTTTATTTAAATCATGGATCCATTTGAGTTGATTTCTTCTTTTAAAACTGCTAGAGGTAGGGATCTGATTTTATTCATCTGCACGCAAGATATGTAATTTCTCCAGTCTCATGTATTAAAAAGATTGTCCCTTTTCCAGTACCTGCCTGTCTTTTCTGGGCATGGTCAAAAATCACTTGGCTCTAGATGGTGGGGATTATTTTTTTATTTATTTTTTATTTTTTTTAATTTTATTTATTTATTTATTTTTTTAATGTTATTTTATTTTATTTGAGAACATACTGTACAGAGGGGCTACAATTACATGGGCAGGATAATGCATACATTTCTTACCAAGCATTGTAGCCTCCTCCTTTGTTTACCCTTCACCTCCCTTCCCAGCCTCCCCCCTCCCCCCACCCAATTATACCCCCCTCCCTCCCCCCACCGACATTGTAAAGCTGGTTTTGACATGACATTTTGTACTTCTCATTGTTGCAACAGGTCCACCTGAGTCCTTAAACGACTTGTTTGCCCCCATCTCCTCCACATGTTATACTGACATCAAATATAGTGAAAGCGGGGGTTACACTGTGGGGGAGGGACATACAAAGCAACAAAGAAATAATCTTATAAATGCGTTAGAAACATATGCATGAAAGAAACGAAAATATTAAAATACATATTTAAGGGTTCATTTTCCTAACATCACATTATCTGACCTTTTCTGCTTGACTCATACCTATACTAGATATTGCAAATAAGGGAAACCATGGGACCTATGCTTCTTTGGGCCTGGCTTACTTCACTTAATATAATTTTTTCCAAGCCTTTCCATTTCCTAACAAATGGGGAAATGTCATTCTTTCTGATGGAGGCATAGAATTCCATTGTGTATATATACCACATTTTCTTGATCCATTCATCTACTGAGGGGCATCTGGGTTGGGGTTTATATATAAGCTCCATATTCAGTTCCATGCATCTAAATGTATTTTTAAATATATTTTGTGCTTTTCCTTGGGCTTAAATTTAGGGCATTCAGTTCCATGCATCTAAATATGGTTTTAAATATTTTTGTGCCTGTCCTGGAGGTTGAATTTAGGGCCTGGGTGCTGTCCCTGAGCTTCTTTTGCTCAAGGCTAGTTTGACCACTTGAGACACAGCTCCGCTTCCAGCTTCTTCTTGCTTCAGATTAAGATCCTCAGATCTCAGCCTTCTGAGTCTCTAGGATTAAATATATGAGCCACCGGTGCCTGGATAGTTTTTCATTTTGAATAAAAGTTTACAGAATCAAATACTTCTTTCAAGGATAATTGAGTATGTATAGTAATCAATAATTTCAATTTTGTACCTTTAAAAGGGTGTGTCAGCTGGGCACTGGTGACTCACACCTGTAAGTCCTTGATACTCAGGAGGCTGGAGATATGAGGATCATGGTTCAATGCCAACTCAGGCAGAAAAGAAGTCCGTGAAACTCTTATCTCCTGTTAAACACCAAAAAGCTAGAAGTGGAGCTGTGGCTCACATCGTAGAGTGCTAGCCTTGAGCACAAAAGCTCAGGGTCAGGGTCCAGGCCCCGAGTTCAAGTCCCAGTTCTGGCACACATGCATCACTAAAGAGAAATAGTGGGTATTGGTCATCCCCAATTCCCCTTTAATGCACAAATCCCATCTTCACAATTTGAATCCTTCCTGTGAGTATTACTTAGGTGATTGCATGAATATTGGAAGCTTACTTTAGGTGAATGTCATTCTTTGCTAAGCCACAAAGACATGATTCTAACTTGATTTTCTGTGGACTTGCCTCTACATATATGTATATAATTTGTGTATAAATACATATATATTTATATAATTTAATGTAATTATAATGCAATATATGTATAATATAATGTATAATATAATATATGCTCATGTATATGCATACATAAATTATATACAATTATATAAATATATAAGTAAATGTATACATAAAATTTATGTATAAATTATATACATATGTAATTTAAAATTAAATATAATTAAGAAATTTAAATTAAATATGAAAATATGCCTCCATCAGCCATACTGTCCTTATGTGTTCTAATTTCTCTTCACTATTTACAGCCATATCGAGTGTACAACTGATTGTTGAAAACATTGTACAATAGATTCTAGAATATGTTCCATACCCAATCCTGGAGACTATTCCAGTGCCTATTCTTGAACCCATTCAAGAACATACTTTCTGGAAATGTTCTAGAACATTTTTTTGGAGCTATGACCTGTTGAGTTTCTGACTTGTTTGAACCTGTATATGTCCCTGTTTCTCTCTGTGTTTTCTGTCTGCTCTCCTATTGGGGTCTCTCCTGTTGTCATCTTTGTGAATTCCTTCTCTTCTTTTCCCCAACTGAACCTCATGTCCATCACCTTGCTTTTTGCTCTTGTCATCTTGGTGAAGAGCTTGTTTTGTTAAATATATATTTTTATTGTAAATATACTGTACAGAGGGGTTATTGTACAGAGGTTACAGTTGCTTGAGTAAGGTAATGAGTACATTTCTTATAGAGCACTGTTATCCCCCCCTTTGTTTTTCCCCTATGTTTTTTTCCTCCCCACCTCCCCAACTCCTCTTCCCACTCCCCTCCTCCGTGCCTGAAGTTGTAAAGTTTGTTTTCAACATAGTGTCTTGTAAATGTCATTGTTACAATGAGCCAACCTCTATCCCTATTTAAGCATCTTGTTTTTTCCCTTCCCCTCCCCAAATTAGAAAAATGTATATACAAGAATCAGGACACTAGAATCAAATACAGTGAAAACAGGGGTTATACCATGGGAAAGGAACATACCAAAGAATCAAAAATACCCACATACTACATTATAAATATGTTAAAAACAATTACTAGAAAGAAAAACAAACACTGTCTATCTTGGGGTTCATTTTGCTTAACATCATCTTATGGTCATATGTACAGAGCTTTTAACCTTTGCTGCGTGTCCTAGACACATACCAGTTATTGCAAATAAGAGAAACCATGGGACGTATGTTTCTTTAGGCCTGGCTTACTTCACTTAATAATTTTTTTACAAGCCTTTCCATTTCCTAACAAATGGGGCAATATCATCCTTTCTGATGGAGGCATAGAATTTCATTGTATATATATACCACGTTTTCTTGATCCATCCATCTACCGAGGGCATCTGAGTTGGTTCCATACCTTAGCTGAGATAAACATAATTGTGCTGGTAGCTTTAGTGTAGTCTTATTTGTGATCATTTGGGCCCCAAAAGTGGGATTAATGGGTCATAGGGGAGCTCTATGTGGAGTCTTTTGAGGAACCTCCATACTACTTTCCAAAAGTCGTTGAACAAGTTTCCACTCTCACCAATAATGCAGTAGGCTTTCCTTCTGTCCACATCCCCTCCAGCATCTGTTGTTATTAGCTTTCTTGATTCTAGCCATTCTAAGTGGGGTGAGGTGGAATCTCAATGTTGTTTTGATTAGTTCTTCTTTGATGGCTAGAGAAATTGAGCATTTCTTCATGTGTCTATTGACCATAGTGAAGAGCTTCTTTGGGGAATTTTCTCAGAATAGACACACAGGAACAAACATTGAAAGGAAAACTGTTTTCTGAAATATTACTGGTTTAATCTCTGCACTACATTGACCTTTGACTTGGGAAGAGGACTCTGGGTTAGAAATTATTTTCTCTTCTCATTTAAAAGGCCTGGTTTCATTTTCTTCAAAGTTTCATGAAGTTCTATTGAGTGAGCATTGGTATGTATTCACGTGTTTTTTTTTTCTATAGGGGAATTTTTAGCTTTTTAAATATTATTTTAATTTTAATATAATTTAAATTTTAATACAAAAATTTAAATATAATTTTAATGTAATTTATTGTTGATATATTTTAATATAATTTTAATGTGTTGTACAGAGGGCCTACCATCTCATAAGTCAAGTAATGAGTACATTTCTTCTTTTGGAAACTGTCACCCCTTCCTTTACTTTCTCTGTTTCCCCCTGCTATCCCTGCCCACAAGTTATATAAGTCATTTTCCACATAGTGTCTACTGAATAACATGAGTTCATTTGTTTATTCTCCCTTCCTCCCTTTCTGGGCCCTTTCTTTACTCACCTCACAGAAGAAGAAAAAATCAAAAATACCATCACCACCAAAAACAACATTTGTATATTTTGCTCTTCATCTGGAGAAATCGGAAATTTCTTTGATCATTGATTGTTGAGCACTGGCCTTGACTTAAGTCTGTTTTATCCTGTACTGATCTTTTTGTTGTTGTTGTCTGTTGTGGCGCTTGAGCTCAGGGCCTGGACACTGTCCCAGAACGTTTTTGTGCTCACAGCTACTGCTCTACCACTTGGGCCACAGCACCACTTCTGAGTTTTTGAGTTTTAGAGATAAAAGGCTCACAGTGACTTTGCTGACCAGGTTGGCTTTGAACAATGATCCTCACCCCTCAGCCTCCTGGGTACCTAGGATTACAGGCGTGAGCTTGTAATTACAACTTAGCTTGGGCTGAGCCTCTCACTATGGAAACTCAGGTTATTTCCTTATACGAAAGATTAGAAAGTATTCTGTGATTACTGCCTTTCTAGTCTTCCCCCATTTCTTTATCAGACTTCCTATTACACAGGTGCTGGAATTTATGGATGAATTATCTGTCTTTCTAGTATTTTCTTCCTTGTTATCCATTGTTTAGTCTTTTATGTATTTATATTTGCTAGATTATCTTCTACTCTGTCTTATGATCCTTAGGTTTTTATTTCTCCAATCACATCCTTATTTTCCAAGAGTTTTTTCAGCTTTGTTATGACTCCTTTAATAGAATCATATTTTAATTTTATGGATTCAGGGTCTCTGGCTGCTCTCTCTCACAGGCTAGTAAGGACAAATTTTGTTTTTGTCTTTCAGTTTTTCATCTTCCTGAATAGTGTATATTCCTCTCTCCTCTCACCTCTGACCCCTCCAAAGTATATTTTTCCTGTCTTGTCTTTTTCTGTTGTTGTTCAAGTCTTTTCTCTTACATCAATCTTCTTTGGTTATCTGCTTATATTTAAGCATGGATACCACTGAGAGGGTTCATCCAGAGCTTTTTGTGTGCATGTATGTTTGCATTTT
The DNA here is from genome assembly GCF_024711535.1 of Dipodomys merriami. NCBI lineage: Eukaryota > Metazoa > Chordata > Mammalia > Rodentia > Heteromyidae > Dipodomys > Dipodomys merriami. The sequence goes on from NW_027206153.1 coordinate 605,930, forward strand.
AAGAAGATTGGTTGTGCTGACTTAGGAGAATTGTGAGGGTTATTTACTTCTTGAGGTCTTTTCTCCGTGAGAAGTTTGGGTTCTGCAGAAAACAATTTCTCATATCTTGCTGAGAAAATGTGGCTATCTCTGCTTTGGTATTCCAATTGGAAATAAATGCTAAGCCCAGCGCTGGTGGCTCATGCCTGTAATCCTAGCTACTCAGGTGGTTGAGATCTGAGGATCTCAGTTCAAAGTCAGCCCAGACAGGAAAGTCCTTGAGGCTTTTATCTCCAATAAACTACTCAAAAAACCAGAAGTGGTGCTGTCTCTCAAGTGGTAGAGTGCTTACATTGAGCTGAAAAGCTGAGGGACAGCGCCTAGGTTCAGAGTTGAAACCCTACGACTGACAAAAAAAAAAAAAAAAAAAAAAGACAGAAGGAAAGAAATGCTAGAGTCTCAGCAACCTCAGGCTTCCTTATCTACTCTGAGATCTTGGTTATATTCATGCTTCAGAATCAATTGTCAGCATGGTTTGAGGCACAACTCCCCTAAGTTACGGAGGACATGTGGAATGGTTTTTCTTCTTTTTTTCCCCAAGTTTTTTTAATTATGAAAATTTTCAACCTTTGTTTTTTTTTGCTGATCCTGGAGCTTGAACTCAGGGTCTGCTTCCTGTCCTTTAGCTCTTTTGCTCAAAGCTGGTGTTCTACCACTTAAGCCAGACCTCTACTTCTATCTTTGTGTTGGTGCATTGGAGATAAGATTCTCTCTAATTTTTGGCTTAGACTGGCTTTGAACCATGACTCTCAATATCTCTGCCTCCTGCATAGCTAGGATTACAGATGTTAGCCACCGATGCCTAACAATTGTGTTTTATATGCCAACTCTTGGATCCTTTCACCCTTTTATGTTTTATATATAAACCCTTGCAATCTCCAATTTCCATACAGGCACAGAGAGGCAGTTTTACACAAGAAGAGATTCATGTCATGGAGGCAAGGAGGAGGAACCAGGAATGGCGTCCCAGTTTTCTACTTCTGGATCCTGGCAGGTAATAGCTATTTCAGATCCAATTGTACAATAAACGAGCACATTTATTCTCACATGTTCGGATGACAAAACTAATGAGTTTTGGGAGGAAAATAGGAGGCTCCAACTGACCACTCCTCCAAGAGATTTCTATTTGCCTGAGGCACTGGATATTATATTTGCAGTCCAATGATAATAGGGTTAACACGGATGATATTCATAATGGCGGGCATTCATCTGTTTTCTGACCTCTGGACACCTTCAGAATCAGAACAGGTTTGCTCAAATGAGTTCTAGATTTAGTCCTCACCCAGATGTCATACAGAGTCCCTCAGAGTGCCCGATATTTAGTAGGGTCTTCAGTTATTTGTTGAAGGATTGCCATAAATCACTCAAGTCCTAATAATCAAATGGTCAATCTTTTAATCATTATGTTGCCAAGTTGAAAGGGCCTTTTAGTCTGTGTCATACCTGAGGTCTAAACATTTTTAAAAATGAAGTCAGGCATTGATTCTACACTCTTGTACTCTGTTATTAACAATTATCAATCTTCTTTATCCTCGCATTGATCTCAAATATCTGGCTCCAAATTCTATTTGTGTGACTGCCCTTTCCCCAAGAAATCCCGGCTGCAATAGCTCTTGTTTTATTCTATTTTTTCTTTCCTTTGGGTTCTTGAGCATAAGGTCTCCCTGTATAAGCCAAGGTTGACTTCTAAGCAGCCCAGAGTGGCCTTGAACTCATGACTTTCTGCTGATTGGGATTATAGACATTTACTATTTCATACCCACCCTGCAACAAGTTTTTCCTGCATATCAATTTACTAATGTTTATATCATCAAACATGCCTACAGAATGGCTTTTGATGATAATAGGAGTTTCAGGACCAAACAAGTAGCCATGAACCTTAGAGATTTTGTGCTTTCTCCTGTGGTTATATAGCCTGATAAGCATTGTCGAAAGCTTAGCAATATTTCTGCCCTCTAGAAACTCATAGTCTGTATGGAAACAGTAAATCCAGACCAATTAAGGGAGCTTTTGTTGTGGTTTCTCTGAAAAGGGAACTAGTAGTGTGGGCTCAGATTGAGTGCACATGACAGGATATGTACACCCCAAACAGGAAATTTCTTCTTTATATTTGCCTAACTTTCCATCAAAATGTCAAGACTTTGCCTACTTTCATCACTTGTATGGCCAGTATCTAGAACAGTACTCAGATATTTCAGGGAGGAGGAGGAAGAGGTGAAGGTAGATGCATGGGGTAGATTCAGAGACTAACAGCTATAACTTTTCTTCTGAGGTTATGTGTTTATTGTTGCCCCTAGTAAGTTATCTCATGAACACATATCCAAAACAAAATAAAAAAAAAATCCCTTCCATCTCTGAAAGCATCTCATTCTATGACTTTATAAACTCTACAAGTGCTAGTGGTTAGTAATAGCAGAAGTTTGGTTATTTCAATAGCTAGTGGAGGACAACATAGTATGTATTTTTGAACTAGATATTGAGCTATTTTATTCCCTGACGTTATACTTCTGTTAGTTTTTTTTAATGTAGCCAAAGGTAGGAAGCGTCTCCTAGTCTATCGCCAGGTTCTGTTGGCGGGTCTCAAGGCGGCTGCACACCGACCTACTAATATGGCTAAAGTCTATGATGTTAAGACAAGGACTAGAAGAAAGTCCGGCGGCATACCCAGAGAGATTAAAGGGAGCTTTTTCACAATATAACCTTTATGATTTGAAAACTCCCGATTCTGCTCAAATGCTTATGTTTTCATACATAAATCAGGCTGCCCTGGACTTAAAGAGAAAATTACAGTCATTACAGAGATTAGGAGAAAGAAATGTGAGGGAATTAGTTGCCATGGCAGATAAGGTGTACAATAAGAGAGAAACTCCAGAGCAGAAAGAGGAAAGGAAGGAAAGGGAAAGAGAAGTGGAAAGAAAAGAGAGAGAAAAAGAACAAGAAAAGAATCTGACCTGGGTCCTGCAACAACAACAGGCAGTACATAGGAGGAAATTGAAGGAGATTCTGGCTGTGACTCATGTCGTGGCTAGGGGACCCTGGAGACCCAGAAGGAATGGAAATGATTTCCAAAACCCAGGCTGAGACTGGGGCAAAACCAGTGTGCATTTTGTAAGAAATAAGGGCATTGGGCCCATGAGTGTCCCTTTAAGAAACAGGAAGACAAGAAAACCAGGAATGGAAAGTCCTTTCCACTCAAAAGTCCCCAAGTCCTAGCAGCCAGAGAATTAGACGAAGACAGCGACTGAGGGGGACGGGGCTTGGAACCCTTCCCTGAGCCTAGGATAACCTTAAGAGTAGAAGGGAAACTTGTGACGTTCCTGGTTGATACAGGGGCTTAAACTCAGTATTATGGGCTGACAAGGGAAAAATAAAAAATAAGAAAGCTATAATATAAGGTGCCACTGGTATCAAAAGTTATGATTGAACTACAAACAGGACAGTGGACTTAGGAAATGGCAGAGTGACACATTCCTTCCTAGTTATTCCAGACTGCCCATATCCTCTTCTAGGTAAAGACCTCTTGTCAAAAGTGACAGCCCAAATCCAATTTACTCGAGGAGGAATGAAGGTTCTAAATGAAGCAGAAGAACCAATGAAAGTGTTAGTGACTTGTGCCCAAACAGAGGAATATAGAATTCATCAGACTGAATCCCCCAAGAAAATTGAGTCTGAGGTTGAATTATGGTTGAGAGAATACCTGAAAGTCAGGACAGAAACAGGAGGAATGGGGTGGGCACAGCATATGCCTCCTATCTTTGTGGAGCTGAAATCAGTAGCAGACGCAGTTTAAATAAAGCAATATCCTATGTCCATTGATGCCTGAAAAGGCATAATTCCACATATACGGAGGTTGATAAAAGGACTCCTCATACAGACTCAATCAGCCTGGAACACACCTTTACTGCGCATTCGGAAGCCCAACAGCTTCGATTATAGGCCAGTTCAGGATCTGAGAGAAGTAAATAAAAGAGTAATGGACATTCATTTAACCATGCCAAACCCTTATGCTTTGCTGAGTTCCTTACCTCTGGACAGGAAATGATATTCAGTCTTCTACTTAAAAGAAGCTTTTTTAAGCCTTCCCCTGGCCCTTAAAAGTCAGGTATTGTTTGCATTTGAGTGGTATGATCCTGAGGGAGCCGTCAGTGGACAGCTAACGTAGACTAGACTTCTCCAGAGATTCAAAACTTTCCCTACTCTGTTTTATGAAGCACTTCACGAAGACCTACGTGAATATCAGGAAAGGAACCCAGGGGTGAGTCTGTTGCAGTATGTTGATGATCTACTGATAGCCACTAAGACCGAATTAGAATGCAGAGAAGGAACTGCCAATCTGTTACAAAGTCTGGGAGAGCTTGGGTATCGGGCATCGGCCAAAAAAGCCCAGCTTTGTAAACCAGAAGTACAGTAATTTGGATATATCCTCAGACATGGGCAGAGGTGGCTGACTGAGGCAAGAAAAGAGACTGTGTTAAAGATACGAACTACAAAAACTCCAAAGCAAGTGAAGGAGTTTCTGGGGACTGCAGGATTCTGCAGAGTGTGGATACCAGGCTTTGCAGAAATAGCCCTCCCCTGTATGAGGCCACAAAACTAACACAATAGCAGGCCTTTGAACTTCTGTTGTGACTCCTCTTGCAGGCTCCAGCATTGGCCTTGCCAGGTGTATCTAAACCTTTTACCCTTTTTTGTGGATGAAAAGGAGGGAGTGGCTAAGGCGGTGCTAACCCAGAAGCTAGGACCATGGAAAAGGCCTGTAGCCTATTTATCAAAAAGGCTGGACTCTGTGGCAACCGGATGGCCACTGTGCTTATGAATAATAACAGCAGTGGCTCTTCTGGTTAAAGATGCCACTAAGATAACGCTGAGATAGCCCCTGACTGTGGCCATTCCCCATGCTCTGGAAGGAGTTCTTAAGCAACCACCTGATAGATGGATGAGCAATGCCAGGATGACCCATTATCAGGCTCTCCAGCTCAACCCAGGACACGTAACCTTTTGCATGCCAACTTTCCTCAACCCAGCTACTCTACTGCCAGATCCTGACTATGAGAAGCTGCTACATCAGTGTGAGGAAATACTAGCTCATGTCCTTGAGACCAGAGCACACCTGCAAGACCAACCACTGCAGAATCCTGACCTGACACTGTACACCGATGGAAGCAGTTTCATCAGGGATAGACACAAGTATGTGGGAGCTGCTGTGACCAGGAAGATCAGGCAGTTTGAGCAGAAGCATTGCCCAGTGGGACCTCAGCCCAGTGAGCAGAGCTAGTGGCATTAACAAAAGCCTTAAACATGGCTGGAGGGAAAAGACTGAATGTCTATACAGACAGTAGTTACGCTTTTGCAACAGCCCATATACATGAAGCTATATATGAAGAAAGAGTCCTGCTAACAGCAGAGGGAAAAACTATTAAAAATAAGGAACAGATTTTTGGTACTGCTTAGAGTTGTGTGGGACCCGGCACGGTTGGCCATCATGCACTGTCCAGGACATCAATAAGGGGACACCATGACAGTGAAAGGCAACAGATTGGCCGATCAGACTTCTAGACAAGCAGCAGCTGGAAAATTAATCACCTTGGCGGACAGAAACATACATCCTGGACCTAGAATGCTACCAGTACAGGCAGACTACACTAAAGAAGAAGAGCAATGGGCATCAAAACTTCCTATGGCCCAAAACCTAGATGGATGTTGGTGCATAGCTAACTAAAAAATGTTAATTCCTCGAGTTCTAGGACTACAGATGTTAAAAAGAATTCACCGTGCCTCACACATGGGAACCAGGAGGATGCAGAACTTGCTAAGAGGCTGGAAGATCAAGATAAGAGAAGGAAATGGACTAATAGAAGACATTGTTAAAAAATGTAGAGCATGTCAGCTTACTAATGCCAGAAGGGGAAAAAAAGTTAATGGAAGTCGAATAAGGGTGACTAGGCCGGGAACGTACTGGGAGGTGGCTTTCACTGAACTTAAGAAAGGAAAGTTTGGTTACAAGTATTTACTAGTGTTTGTAGACATCTTTTCAGGATGGACTGAGGCTTTCCCAACCAAGCAAGAGACTGCGGGAATAGTGGCCAAGAAAATTGTACAGGAAATTCTCCCAAGGTATGGGTTTCCAGCAGTAATAGGGTTGGACAATGGACCAGCCTTTGTATCCAAGGTAAGTCAGGGAATAGCCACTGCACTGGGGACAGATTGGAATTGCACTGTGCTTATAGACCCCAGAGTTCAGGACAGGTTGAAAGAATGAATCGGACACTAAAAGACACCTTGACTAAATTAGCCTTGGAGACTGGCGCAGACTGGGTGACCCTTCTTCCCTTGGCCCTGTTCAGAGTTAGGAACTCTCCTTACCAGTTAGGATTGACTCCCTTTGAGATCATGTATGGCAATGCACCCCCAATGATCCTTAGCCTCCAATCAGAATTATTGTAGGAGCTGGGCGATGGAGACTTAACAACTGTTCCATTCTTGCAGAAGGTGCATGGAGAAATCTGGCCTAAGATAAAAGCCATTTACGAATTTGCTTCTATACCCAATCCTCACTCTTTCAGGCCTGGGGACTGGGTCCTGGTCAGGAGGCATCACCCAAGGCACTGGAGCCTAGCTGGAAAGGGCCATATATGGTGATTCTGACCACTCCCACAGCTTTAAAGGTACACGGAGTAACTGCGTGGATCCACCACACCCACACCAAGCTAGCTGATCTCTTCAATCCTGAGGAGGAGGAGCCAGCAGCATCTTCAGTGTCAGCATGGGAAGGTGTGCCTCACCCAAACAACCAACAACAACAAGATCAGATCACCCAACAACAAGATCAGAAGATTGTCCAAGGACTGTTTCTACTATTGATAAGTACTGTGGTAAAGGGAATTAACCCTCATGCCCCTTACCAACTAACTTGGCTGGTGAATCCTAAACGGGGCAAACCTATCCCTGTGGCAACAACAGAAGCCCCACTTAATACCTGGTGGCCAGACTTAACAATAGACTTATGTGATTTAGCAATTGGGAGTTGGGATATTCCCACCATTATGACCCTAGCAAACTGCCTGAATACAATGGCCAAACAACTTTTACAGCAACAAAAAGACATTGTAACTCACATGGCTAGACAATAGGCCAGAAGGATGTGCCACCTCAGTGAGAAGATATTACTTAGGGAGATGGCCTATCTATGTGTGTCCTAGGGATGGGAAGAGCCCAGATCATGCAAAAGGTGTGGTTATGAACAAGACTATTTTTGCAAAGAATGGGGTTGTGAAGCCCCAGGAGATGGACATTGGAAGCCATCCTCTAACTGAGACCTTATTACTATGGCTAGAAAATGGGCCTATCAGGGTGAAAAAATTTGTGGAGCAATTCTAGATGGACCGTGCAAACAATTCCGGTGTAATCCTCTAACTATTATGTTTACTGAGAAAGGGAAACAATTTTCTGTTTGGGCCCAAGGGAGGACATGGGGACTGAGGCTACAAAAGGATGATTATGACCATGGATCAATTTTCAGAATAAACCTTAGACAAGAAGTCATTAGAATAGCCCCGGTGGGTCCTAACCAGGTTATTCAGCTTATTTGGCCCAAGAAAGCCCCCCGTGTACCACCCCAACCTGAAAACTAACTAGCCCTATAGTTACAGAGTAACACCCTACATTAGTAGGGCAGCAAACCCCAGAAAAGTAGAACCAGTGAACCTAGTACTAGCATTGCCTAAAAATCCACTAATAGAATTGGTTATAGGTTCCTTTGCATTATTAAATGCCTCTAACTCAGAATTAACTATCTCTTGTTGGCTATGCTATGACACTGTACCATCTTATTATGAGGGGATAGCAGTGGTACGTAACGTAACCAGGACTGTGAACGAAAAGGAGTGCAGATGGACTAGTCAAGTTGGATTAACAATGGGCCGAGTTACAGGTCAAGGGATCTGCATAGGTGAAGTACATCAGGATATGAATTGGATTTGCAACAAAACCATAAAACTGCCTGAGAAGGGGAACGAACAGAGGAAATATTTGAACCCTTCTAGCAACTCATGGTGGGTGTGTAATCAATCTGGACTAACTAGTTGTGTGCATATAAAAATTATAATGTAATGAGGAATTTTAAGATTTATATGAAGCTCCAAATTTAAGAAAGATAGATATAAAAAAGAGCCTTTCACAGCTATTACAATTAGACTGCTGTTAGGTGCAAGCATTGGAAGGTTAGGAACAGGAATAGCGGCTTTAACAAGACAGGAACAGCATTATTTAGCCTTGAGGGAATCAATAGATGAAGATATTAAAAGAATAGAAAGCTCGATTTCCCGCTTGCAAGATTCCTTAACTTCTTTAACAGAGGTGGCCTTACAGAATAGAAGAGGACTAGACTTACTAGTTTTACAACAAGGTGGACTATGAGCTGCATTTGGAGAAAAATGCTGTTTTATGTAAATCACTCAGGGGTAGTGAAAAATAACATAACAAAAGTTAAGGAAGGATTAGAAGAACGAAAGAAAAAATGAGAGTCTGGACAGAGATAGTTTGAATCATGGTTTAATTTTTCTCCTTGGGTAACTACCTTAATTTCTACGTTAATTGGACCCTTGCTTATATTACTGCTATTGCATACTGTTGGGCCTTGCTTGCTAAATAGATTGTTACAATATATAAGGGAAAGGTTGGAGACTATTGAATTAATGGTACAACACACCTATACTCCTGTAAACACATCTGATGTTTAAACTGAGATGTAATGTCATCAAAATTGATAACTGTGCCAAAACTCAAGGGGGGAATGTCAGAACCAAACTAAAGCCATATTGTGATAGCTTCAAAAGTTGACTAGTTTCAGTCTTTAATTCCTGTTCCAAGTTAATGTTGCAAAGGTTGCAAAAATGAGATGAACAATAATATGTTTGTGCAAAATTTTTGAGAACTGTTATTTAAAGATTACAGAACACCCGAGAACAGGATGGTTTCGAGACCCAGTCAGCAGAAGATTAACCACAAGAGTTGTCTGCCTTGATGGCTCAAGCAGACACCTGATCCTGACCAATCAGAATAGAACTTGTCCCTAAACCATAGCATTGCTGTAATTTTGTGGTTTTTGCCTTTATAGGCCCAGCTGTACTGTTGCTCGGGGCCCCCTTCCTTCCTCTGCTGCGTCTGGGGGTACAGGACGTGGCCTGAGCCTTGGCTTGTTGAATAAACCTTGCATTTTGCAGTTCGGGTTGCCTGGTCTCTCGGTAGTCGTCGGAGGGTCTCTGGGACTTGGGTATAACATCTTCAAGTGGGAAAGGGAAAGAGGAAGTAATAGTGGTGGGAGGGATAGTGGCAAGTGCTTTTCTGAGGCATGCCTGTGTGCAACTGAGTGGCCATCCATGGGACACACCTCAGCCTCCAAGATACCACCTGGCTTCCTGGAAATAGCTCCATTCCATCCCCACTCTTCCTGTGTTGTCTTCCTTGGGCCACCCTTCTGAGAGGACAGTGCTGTCAGCTGTCAGTTTGGTACCACAGACCATGCACATCAGCCATGCTAAGGACATTCAGGTTGTGTCTGCTGGACCTAGTGATCCTGTGTCCATCCTAGGAACACATGCCTGGTCACAGCACGGTCAACTACTTTCCACATTCTGGGTCTACTTCCCCTTCACTCCTCAGGAACTGCACAAACCAGGAATACATAGGGCCTCTCACACAGACACTTGTGACTTCAGTGGTAACCTCCCAAGCCTCTCGCTGCCTATTGGGTCTGGGATTGGAGGCAATGAGTAGGGCTAGACCCCTATGCCCACTGCATGAGGGATGATTCCCAATGAACACCTGAAGTTTCAGACTTAAAGGCCCCCATCTGCGGTTGTTTAAACAACATCTCTATATGGGCACTGTCATGAATAGGACTTTGTAGCTGGGAGGCAGTGGCTCGTGCCTGCAATCCTAGATACTCAGGAGGCTAAGATATGACATGTTTGACACCAGACTTAGCAGGAAAATCAATGAGACTCATATCTAATTAACCACAGAAAGCTTGAAGTGGAGCTCTGGACCAAGTGGTAGAGTGCTATCCTTGAATGAAGAAGCTGAGGGACAGCACTCAGTTCATAAGTTCAAGCCCTAGTTAGGCAGGTGGTAGGGATCAAACGGTGGTGTAAATAGTTAGCAAGGCCTAAGATAAGCTCATTATCAAAAACGAGAAAGAGATTAAGAAAAACTAGTACGAAGAACGGGAATGAAGAACGACATACCAGCATTGAGTATCCTACAAACAACACCAATAGCTCCAAATATTAAACACCATGGAAAAATGTCTAGAGGTTACAAAAACTGACTTCAGAAATTTCAGAACATCTGGGTGGCTTTAATTACTAATGCATGACATCCTTTTAAAAACAGAAGAACTGTGGCAAACATTTGTCTTATTGATGAATTCTACCAAATATTTATGAAATGAAATTTGTAAAGATGAATTTGAAAGTTACCTGGGTTAATGGTTATGTGAAGAGACAGACCTATTGATGAACATAGAAAAGATAGCCAGGCCCCAGGGGCTTTTTTTCCTTTTTGTCGGGCATGAGGCTTGAACGCTGGGCCTGGGTGCTGTCCCTCAGCTCTTCAGCTCCAGGCTGGTGCTCAATGACTTGACCCACTTCCGGTTTTCTGGTGGTTACCTGGAGATGCGAATCCCGCAGACTTTCTTGTCCAGGTTGGCGTTGAACCGCGATCCTCAGAACTCAGCCTCCTGAGTATTTAGGATTACAGGTGTGAACCACCAGTGCCTGGCTCCAGGGGCTTTTACCTGTCATTTTAGCTCTTCAGAGGTGGGGTAGGAGAGCTTAGGATAGTTCGTGAGACACTTACCTCCATGAACTACCAAAAGGCCTGAAGTGAAGCTTTGGTTCAATAGTAAAGTACTGGCTTTAGGAGAAAGGCAAAGGATTGTGCTCTGAGTTCAATCTCCTGCAGTGGCACAAAGCAAAACAAAACAGAGATCAAAGTAAAAAAAAAGTAAATAGTGGAAAATGTGTGCTTATGTAGACTTCTGACATAAGGAGGCCAGGCCTATGACAAATCTTGGCGGTGTCACCTATGCCAATACACTGGCACGGCTGAGCATGGCCAGTGCATGGTACCTTGAACTAAAGGAAGAGGTCCAGAAGCAGAGGTCCAGAAGCAGAGGTCCAGGTCCTGAGTAGCAGGATTAAGCACACCAAGCTAGGAAATAGGCTAGGATTTGAGCCAGAATTAAGTGCATCAAAGGGGTTAAGTGCAGCAAATCCATCTGCCCGACTGAGTGAACATGGCATTTGACTATTTTCTCTGCCACTGCTTAGCTGTATTCCAGGAAGGATTGCAGAGGGAAAAGCAGATTGCAGAGGGAGAATCAGATAAAAAGCTGATAACCTGAATGAAAGCTCCAATGAAATAAAAACTACCTCTGAATACTGGTGGCTCAAATGGGTAATCCTAGTTCCTCAGGAGGCTGAGATTTTGAGGACCGGGTTCAAAGCCAGCCAAGGCAGGAAACTCCATGAGACTGACCATTCCTTATCTCCAATAAAAAAAAACCACAAGAAAACCAAAAGTATTTCTGTGACACAAGTGGTAGAGTTCTAGCCTTGAGATGAAGAACTGAAGGACATCGCCCAGGCCCAGAGTTCAATGACCCCCACCAATGACCAAAATAAACCAAAAACAAACAAAAAAAAATCCTGCCCTTGCTCAGTAACCAGCAGGCTCATCACCAATGGGTGCCTACATTTTCAGAATAAGTAATGGGAGATGCTTATGATTCAAAGCTTATACAGAAAATTAAAAAACAAAAACAAAAACAAAAACACTTGAGAATTAAAAGCAGGCCCATCATGGAAAAGAATGAAAACCAGAAAAGTTAGAAGATAGGCACTGAGTTAACATGGTGCTTCTTGCTTTTTAAGACTTTTGAACCTTGTTAGCACAGTCTATATTCTATTTTGTGTAGGTATTTTGCTTATGATCATTTATGCAAAAGAAAAAGTCAAACAAGAACACTCTGAGACTGGAGCAAGTAGCAGCTAGATGGAGAACAGGAAAAGTGAAAGTGATGGAGATGAAGATGCATTATATAAAGTGTGAGAGTGGGGATTTCCGGGAAGATGGCGGAGGAGAAGCTGAAATCTGAACAAGCTCTCACATAGAAAGCAGTTTTAGAGTTCCAGTGAACAGCCCTAAGCCAGGGAACCACACCAAGTGTGCCATCACAGGACAGAGGAGTAGGCAAGAGAGGGGAAATCAAGGCAAAGAGACATATCTGAGCGCTTGCCAGCAGTCTCTGCGGCGGCAGCAGCAGTCGCGGTGGCGACTGCAGGGCACCATAACTGAGCCACAGAGTCCGGGACGAAGGAGCCACAAGCGGCGGGTGAGTGGATTCTACTCAACACCAGCAAGAATCGACAAGGAGCGGACATCTTCATCCTGCAGTTTGCAGACCAGAGACGACCCAGGATACAAGACTCGGCGTGAGTACAAGCCCGACGTCCTCACTCCTTCTCAGGGAGCAGAGGAGGGAAGGCCACCCCTCCCCCCCAGCACCGGTGATCTCCATCTTGGATACCGACAAAGGTCGGAGGAGCTGCTAGCTCCAACTCAGGCCTTGGAATAAAACGAGTCATTTAGCATGTCACAAGAACTTAACAGCAAAGAGACCTGCCAGACTCAGCTCCCTCTCCCCAGCATCTTCAGAACAGCAGTATTGTCTATGTCTCAGGTATGTTTTCTTTTAAGAATTCAAGAGCAGAAATGTTTTTAAAGCACGTTTCCTTCATAGCAATAACAAAGCAATGAAACAGATTCTTCATCAAAATTAAAACAGAGCAGTGAGACAGACTCCTTAGCGAAAAGGGGGAACAAGAGCTGGTCAGAAGGGAACCACATCCCTCAAATATATGTAGAACACATTGTCTCTGCCCCTGAGGGCATGTTCCTGGATTGATTGGTCAATGGATGGGCTTGTGCTACGTTGAGTCTCATAATTGGTTTCCCAGTATTAGAGCATAAATCATGACTATGGAATTTTCCTTATTGGATACCCCAACTCAGAGCACAAGTGCAGAAAACACTGTTGATTGGATGGGAGGTAGAGGGACACTCCCCAGACCATAGTCAGTAACAGCGCATGTGTTAGCACCTAAAGATTGATGGGAAAAAGTTGTGTATTTTTTGCTGTGTCATTCATGCTTGCCATGTTGGAACCAGTTCCAACCATCACATTTTATCCATAACTACCCAACTGAAGAGGTTTAACTCCCTCTGAGTAGCACATCTCCATTTGTTACTCACAGGGCACTGTACATTATGGGGTCGCGTGAAACACTATGCTGACAAAGAGATTGGATGTCTAAATTGCTGTTTAAAGCAGCAAAGCCCATTGAGTTAAACTTGCACACTTACCTTGAATGTAATTTGATTTCTACTTACAGAAGGCAAATTCAGTTCTGCTTTGAGCCAACATGGTAAGATACCTTTAGCAAATCTAGGGCAGAGAAATAACTGTACTGTATTTCTAAAGTCAGTTGAAGTAGGAGCCCCCATTCCCCGAGTGCTCGTATTATCTTCAGAGACCTATATTTTGTTGTGGGAAGTAATTTCTCGTGAATACATTCTGAGCTGCATTCAGGGCGAAGATCGTATTTGTCCATCTGAAAGCATGTACTTAGGAATCTAAACTGCAGATGAAGCAAGTTCTTAGTAGCAGAACAGTATGTTCAGTATACAACTGGTAATGACATTTTAATGAATAAATGAAAGAAAACTGATACAAGAAGTGATATCGATCAAGCTGCATTGTATTTATTAAATGACTTGTTGAATGATGACCCATTGTACAAATACTTAAAGGATTGTGTGTGTGTGTGTGTGTGTGTGTGTGTGTGTGTGTGTGTGTGTGTGTGTGTGTATGCAATACTATGTATTTTCTGTGAGTGCATATCAATCCACAATGTAAGTATCTTAAGGTCAGGAGAACTCAAATGATCATTACAATGTAACTAGTAATGGCTTAGTTTCTTATCTGTTAAAATTCCAGAGGAAGACAATACAGGCATGAAGATTCCAAGAAGATACAGGCATACTCCAGCATTAGGATATAGCCCTCACTGTCATGGCCCAAAGTGACCCCTAAATTGCCAGTAATCACTTCCAAGTTCCAAGAAGTGAGGTGAAGGAACAGAAATAAGGAAATAAAGAAATACAGAATATGTGTGGACTGTCCTTAAAGCAATATCCTAGATGCTATCAGATAACATTTTTATATGTATTATCTAAATACTATCACTGTTGTGAAATGTTATCACTATTTTACTTAGCCTGGACTTCAGTTAAATCTATTGATTTGGAAGGGAATGGTGCATATTATGGTAGGCACCTGAGATGTTTTTTCTATGTACATCAAGGGCTCTAGACCTCACGTGTAATGTTTTACTATTTTCTATATGGAATAGTTGATGCATTTTATGTGCAACTAGAAACTACTTTTAAGCATATTAAAAAGAAGAAATATATCTCATATGCTTCAAATGCTATTATATATTGAAAATATGTATGATAACATAAAAATTATGGAAAATTGACGATCTATTTTCTACAAAAGGGGTGGTTTCTCTGAATGTGCTCTCATTACATTAGAAAAGAGTCTGCACTCAATGGAGAGAAGCCAGGAGGAGGAACACAATGAGTGGGAAACAGAATAACACACAACAGAGAGGCTCATGAGCTCCACTGGTCATAAAAGGAAAAGAACTACACAATACAAAGACAGTGATAGGAAGGGAGGAACAAGAGGGAAAGAGGGAATCCTCTACACTAAGCAAAAGGCAAGAAATGTAAACACCTGATATGGAAGAAGTACTTGGTATTGCCAAAGCTCATAGAATTCACAAACTTTATAGACTATGATAATGATAATTTTCCTTGTGATGGTTAAAATATGCTTCTGACTTTAAGAGTCATGATTCCACAATACTGTGAAATATATGAATATTAAGTAATCACTTATTTCAATTTTTTAAAAGTGGCAGAAGGGTTGGGTTGGGAGTGATGTGTGATAATATTGTCAGACACCTTGTATTCATATACTGTTTTATAGAATGCGAACTTGTTTGTACAACTACGTAAAGATAATATTAAGAACATGTTTAATAAAACAACCTCACACATAAGTGAGATATAGTTTTGAACCCAGGTTTATTGAATGCTGGAAATTTAAATTGTTTCGCAGACTGTTGTAGTTGTTTTTTTTCAATAATTGTGGTCAAATGCAGCCTCAACAATCAATTGAAAAACAGAAACCCTGAGAACGGCTCCAGGCTAGGCTCTGTGAGTTTGGTTTTTTTTTTTTTTTTTCACAAAATAGCCCCAGGAAGAAGCTACTGATTGTTGAAAGGCCTCAACTCTACCCAGAACCTAGCCTTACCACTGCATCCCCCTCTTTTGTGATTCTCAAAGCAGATCACCCTCCCAGTAAACTAATCTGGGAGGGGGATCTCAAAATCTTGGGTAAAGCAGAGCATTTTTCTGCCTGTTGGAACAAACTGACTTAAGAATCCAATCAAGCCACAGGACCTTAACCTCACCAGAGACTCCAACAAGAGGCTGTTTACAGACAAAAGGGAGATACAGGATTCTTCCCACCCCTCCTAAAAAATCAAAAAAAAAATCAAAGAACTTTTTTTTTCTTCTCTTCCTCTTCTTTTTTTTTTGGTACCTTATATATATATAATTTTTTTCCTTTTCTAAAAATTTTATTAATCTTTAATTTTTGCCTTTTTTGAAAAAATAATTGTTTTCCAGTAACTTTTTTTCCTCTTATAATTTTTATTTTTGGAATAGATGAATGTGCGTTTTCCTTTCATTTCTTGTCTTCTTTCTCTTTTTCTTTCTTTCTTAACTACATTTTTGTTTTTTTGTCTAGCTCTACTGAACTTCTGATCTTTTTCTCTCCCTTTCTAATCCCTTTCACCTTTTACTCTCTTTTGATCTTCTGTATGTGAATTAACTCTTGTCCTGTACATCCTCAGATAAACCTGTAGTTAACTAGTAGACCCTATCCCACATTGTGTAGACACTTAATCCACAAATTTATTACTCAATTCAAAACCTCTGAGACTTTAATTCCTTAATAGCAGTACTACCTCTTTATACCTATATAATATCTTAAGCATTTTCTTAAGTTTTTCACTTCTCTTCTATGTCCCTACCCTTCTATTAATATACTCACATTCCTCTCTAAATAGATGGTTTTTAATCTCAATAATAATATTAATTTTTACGTTTCTATTTTTTTCTGGTCTCTTTTCATTTACCTTTCCCTTTCTTCCTTTTCTCTCTCTCTCTACTTGTCACCTACCCAACCCATTTCCTGCATTGAGATTAGGACATAGTTAACTCTCCCTGTGCCTCCCCACACCAATCTATTCCTATTTTTTACCCACATCTCTCCCTATCCCTAAAAATTTCTGGTTTTCCAAATTCTTCTCTGCGGTTCGAAACCCAAAAACATATAGTTGCTTGATGTTGAATAGATGTATCTGTTGAACTAGATTGTATCTGTAGACTATTGACTGTATAAATGCAAATGTTGGTTGATGGTTGCCTTAAGATAGTGTTCTAGCACAAAACTGGTGCTATTTTCATCTCAAATGGGCAGAGTAAGCCAGAAAAACACAAGAAAAATGGCAAATCCGGGTATCTCAAGTCCCAATCATGATAATCAGGGGTCAGATCAGATAATGAACAACCCAGAGGAGAGTTCCCAAATAGCCCTACAAACACTGCTGGCAAACATGATAAATGAGAATTTTGACAACTTACAAAGGTCTCTGTATGAGCGTGATAGGGAGAGAGAGGAGGCATCCCAAAAGTTTATACATGAATATCATAAGCGTGAGGAAGCTACTCAAAAACTGATACAGGATTTGCGTGAACAAATTGAGAATACTCAAAGAGAAAGGGAGGAATGGCGTGAGCAGGCTGAGAACACTCAAAGAGAACTGCAGGAATCCCACAAACGGGAAGAAAGAGAACTGCAGGAATCCCACAGAGGGGAGGAAGCTAATCAAAGAGTAATTCAGGAATTGAGAGACCAGGTAGAGAATACACAAAGATCACTAAAGGCATTCATGGAATCCATTAACAAAGAGCTGAAGGAAGTCAGGGAGACCACAAAGGGAATGCTGAATGGAACCCAACAGAAGGAATGGGAGTCCAAAGAAACCATAACCAATCAACTAAGTGATTTGAGAACAAACACTGAACACCAAATTAAGGAAGTAAAGAAATTCATACAAGACCTAAAACAGAGCTTCAACAAAGAACTTGAAGCCATCAAAGCTGACCAATTAGAAGGAAAAGAGATAAAAAACAAAGTAGAGAGTCTTGACAGCAGGTTAGACCATGCAGAAGATCGAATCTCAGGGATTGAAGACAGCCTAGATATTATAGAGAAAGAACATATAACCATCCAAGACAAGTCCAAGAAATGGGATAGATCTGTCCAACACCTGGAAGACACCATCAGAAGGCCTAATCTAAGGCTAATGGGTGTAGAGGAGCACCTAGAAACAGAAGTTAATGGTCTAGGAAATTTGTTTAACAGGATCCTAGCAGAGAACTTCCCAAACATACAAAAAGATAGGCCTATTCAGATACAAGAAGCTTTTAGAACCCCAAATAGACCAGACCAGAATAGGACATCCCACGGTCACATTATAATCCACACAGGATCAACTCAGACCAAGGAAAAGATCCTTAAAGCTGTCACGGAGAAAAGGGTAATCACCTATAAAGATAAACCAATTAGAATCACCTCAGATTTCTCAGCAGAGACAATCAAAGCAAGAAGAGCTTGGAATGACGTATGCCATTCCCTAAAAACAAACAACTATCAACCAAGAATACTGTACCCAGCTAAACTCTCCTTCATAACTGAAGGCCAAATAAAAACCTTCCAAAGCAAAGAAATATTGAAACAATACATCTCCACCAAACCAGCCCTGCAAAAGATTCTTAAAGATGTCCTACACATAGAAAACCAACAAGAACACAACAAAGGCCAAGAAACTGCACACAAACTGAGAATCCAAGAACCTTAGGAAGAACCCAGTTTTCGCAGCCCCCAAGAAGGTGGATAACATGGCAGGAACTACCAAATACCTCTCAGTCCTATCTCTTAACGTTAATGGATTGAACTCTCCAATTAAGCGACATAGACTGTCTAGTTGGATTAAAAAACAAGACCCTTCTATCTGCTGCCTGCAGGAGTCACATCTTGCCCGTCCAAACAAACACATTTTCAAGGTTAAAGGCTGGAACAAAATCTACCAAGCAAACGGCCCTCATAAACAGGCGGAGTTGCAATCCTAATATCAGATAAAATAGACTTCAAATTAAAATTCGTGAGAAGAGATAAAGAAGGTCGCTACATACTAATTAAAGGATCGCTCCTTCAGGAGGATACTACAATTCTAAATATCTATTCGCCAAACAATGGAGCACCCAAATTTATCAAAGAAACACGACTTTCCTTCAAATCCCATATAGATCCAAGACATTAATTGTTGGGGATTTTAACACACCACTCTCCCCACTAGATAGATCAACTCGGCAAAAACTCAACAAAGAAACCGCAGATCTAAACAGCTGCATAGATCAACAAGACTTAACAGACATCTACCGAACATTTCACCCAGCAGCATCAGAATACACATTTTTCTCAGCAGCACATGGAACGTTTTCTAAAATAGACCACAATTTAGGCCACAAAGCAAACTTGTCTAAATTCAGAAACATTGAAGTTATACCTTGCATCCTCTCTGACCACAAGGGAATAAAATTAGAACTCAACACCAAAAGCCACCAAAGAAAGTCCGGTATCACATGGAGGCTGAACAACACACTGCTGAATCATGAGTGGGTCATGGAAGAGATTAGAAAGGAAATTCAAATGTTCATGCTTTTCAACAAAAATGAACACACAAATTACCAGCTCCTCTGGGACACAGCAAAAGCAGTACTCAGAGGCAAGTTTATAGCTCTGAACTCCTACATCAACAAATTGGAGAGATCTGAAACTAGGAATTTAATGACACATCTAAACCCCCTTGAAAAAGAGCAACAAGATAAACCCCAATCCACTAGATGGAAAGAAATAATCAAAATTAAATCAGAATTAAATGAATTAGAATCCAAAAAAACTATAGAAAGAATCAACAAAACAAAAAGTTGGTTCTTCGAAAAACTTGACAAACTTGACAGACCCTTAGCAACTCTTATCAGAAAAAGGAGAGAACACACCCAAATTAATAAACTCAGAGATGAGAATGGAACCATCACCACGGATACAACCAAGATTCCGAACATTATAAGGGAATACTTCTCAAAACTTTTTGCTAATAAGTTTGAGAACTTGACAGAAATGGACCTTTTCCTAGCAAATATTGACATGCCAAAACTAAAGAAAGATGAGTTAAACCAGCTCAACAGGCACATATCAAGCATTGAAATAGAAACAACAATAAGAGACCTCCCAGCTAAGAAAAGTCCAGGACCAGATGGTTTTACAGCGGAATTTTTCAAGGCCTTCAAAGCAGAGCTCACACCAATACTCCTCCAAATATTCAATAGAAATTGAAAGAGAAAGTTCAGTACCGAACACATTCTATGAAGCCATCATAACCCTCATCCCAAAACCAGGCAGGGACTCATCAAAGAAAGAGAACTATAGACCCATTTCTATGATGAACATTGATGCAAAACTTCTCAACAAAATTTTGGCCAATCGACTTCAAAAATTCATCCAAAAAATCATACACCATGATCAAACAGGATTTATTTCAGAGATGCAAAGCTGGTTCAATATACGCAAATCAATTAATATTATTCATCACATCAACAGGAGCAAGAACAAGAACCACATGGTTATTTCAATAGATGCAGAAAAAGCATTCGACAAGATCCAACACCCCTTTATGATGAAGGTTTTGGAAAAATTAGGTATCCATGAAACATTCCTCAATATAATAAAGGCTGTATATGACAAACCTACAGCCAGCATTATACTCAATGGTGAAAAACTAAAGCCATTTCCTCTTAATTCAGGAACAAGACAAGGATGCCCACTCTCTCCACTTCTCTTCAATCTAGTATTAGAATGCCTAGCTACAGCAATAAGACAAGATGCAGACATAAAGGGGATCCAAATAGGGACAGAAGAAATAAAACTCTCCCTCTTTGCAGATAACATGATCTTGTATCTAAAGAATCCCATAGACTCCACTCCCAAATTACTCAAGCTGATTCAAAACTTTGGGAAAGTAGCAGGTTATAAAATTAACCCCCCAAAATCAATGGCTTTTCTGTATGCCAACAATGAGAAAAGTGTGGCTGAAATTAGGAAAGCAACTCCATCTGTAATAGCCCCACAAAAAATAAAATACCTAGAATTAACTTAACTAAAGAAGTGAAGGACCTCTATGATGAAAACTTTAAAATCTTAAAAAACGAAATCAACACAGAACTTAAAAAATGGCAAATCCTCCCATGCTCCTGGATTGGAAAGATTAACATTGTGAAAATGGCAATTCTTCATAAGGTTATCTACATATTCAACGCAATACCTATCAAAATTCCAACCTCATTCTTCAAGGAAATAGAAGAGGCAATCCAAAAATTCATATGGAAAAATAAAAGACCCCGAATAGCAAAAACGCTCCTCAACGGAAAGAACACTGCTGGAGGACTATCAATACCAAACTTCAAACTCTACTATAAAGCCATAGTAATCAAAACAGCTTGGTATTGGCATAAGAACACCTCAGGACCAATGGAATAGAATTGAAAACCCAGAAATGAACCTACAGACCTATATCCATCTAATCTTCGATAAGGGAGCTAAAACAATAGAATGGAAGAAAGACAACCTCTTCAGTAAATGGTGCTGGCAAAATTGGTTAACTACATGTAGAAAATTAAAGCTAGATCCTTATATATCACCCTGCACCAGAATCAACTCCAAATGGATCAAAGACCTTGAAGTCAAAGCAGACACTCTGAAAACTTTACAGGATGGAATAGGAGAAACCCTAGGTCTCCTTGGCTCAGGCTGAAATTTTCTGAATACAGACCCGGAAATACAACAAATCAAAGAAAGGTTGGACAAATGGGATTGCATAAAGTTGCAGAGCTTCTGCAGGGCAAATGACATATCTAGCAAGATCAATAGAAAACCCACGGATTGGGAGAAGACCTTTACTAGCCAAGGGTCTCATATCTAAAATACACTTGGAACTCAAAAAATTAAACCCCCAACAACAAATCCTCAAAGAAACAACTGCCCAATAAATAAGTGGGCGAAAGACTTAAAGAGAAACTTCTCTGAAGAAGAAAGAAGGATGGCCAATAGACACATGAAGAAATGTTCAACATCCCTAGCCATAAAAGAAATGCAAATCAAAACAACATTGAGATATCACCTCACTCCAGTTAGAATGGCAAAAATCAAGAACTCTAACAACAACAGATTCTGGAGGGGATGTGGAGAGAAAGGAACTTTACTTCATTGTTGGTGGGAATGTAAACTTGTTCAACCACTTTGGAAAGAAGTATGGAGGTTCCTCAAAAGACTTCACATAGAACTCCCCTATGACCCAGCAATCCCACTTTTGGGCATTTACCCAAATGTTTACAAAAAGACCACACTAAAGCTACCAGCACAGCTATGTTTATTGAAGCATTATTTACCATAGCTAAGATATGGAACCAACCCAGATGCCCCTCAGTAGATGAATGGATCAAGAAAATGTGATATATATACACATTGGAATTCTATGCCTCCATCTGAAAGAATGACATTGCCCCATTTGTTAAGAAATGGAAAAACTTGGAAAAAATTATATTAAGTGAAGTAAGCCAGGCCCAAAGAAACATAGGTCCCATGGTTTCCCTTATTTGTAATATCTAGTATATGTATGAGTCAAGCGGAAAAGGTCAGATAATGTGATGTCACGAAAATGAACCCTTAGATGTGTATTTTAATGTTTTTTTCTTTCATGCATGTGTTTCTAACGCATTTATAAGATTATCTCTTTGGTGCTTTGTATGTCCCTCCCCCACAATATAACCCCTGCTTTCACTATATTTGATGGCAGTATAACTTGTGGAGGAGATGGGGAAAAACCAGTTCTATAAGGATACAGGTGGACCTGTTGCAACAATGAGAAGCACAAGTTGTCATGTCCAAAATGAGCTTTACAACGTTGGTGCGGTGGCGAGAGGTGGGAGGGGGGAAGGAATAGGATTGGGATGGGGGGAGGGGAGAGGCTGGGAAGGGATGTGAAGGGTAAACAAAGGCGGAGGCTGCAATGCTTGGTAAGAAATGTACGCATTATCCTGCCCATGTAATTGTAACTCCTCTGTACAGTATGTTCACAAATAAAATTAAATTAAATTAAAAAAAATGCAAACAATTTAAAGTTTTGTCTTTTTTAAACTGTGTATTAGCATTACCTAGGTAAATAAGTGGATTTCATTTTGGTATATTTATCCACATAGGCATACAATGTACCTTCATTTTACTTACCCTTCATCATTCTCCTTCTCCTCTCCCAGGTTTTATTATCTTAATCATTTTAAGAATACAACATAATCGTAGTAAGTACATTTACAATATTTTATAAGATCAATGACCACACTCTTTTCATCCTTCACGATTCAAATTCTATATTAATTAAAACAATTTTCAACCCTCCTCTGCTTCAAGATATGCATTAAATTCGATTTTGCTTCCTCTCTATCAATTTGACTGTTCTATGTAACTGACATAAGTAGAATCATGTAATATTTGATCTTTTTATGACTGGTTTATTTCACTTAGGACAGTGTCCCAGGGATTCATCCATAATATAGCATCTTTCACAACATAATTCTTTTTAAAGTTGAAATGATATACCACTGTATGTATAAACCACATTTGCTTTAGCTATTCATTGGTTGATGGCCACTTGGATTGCCTTCATGTTTTGAGTATTGTACAAAATGAATGTGAGTGTACCAAGATCTCTTCCAGACCTTGTTTCTAGATCTTTGGAGTATATGCCCAGAAATGGAGTCATTGGATCATATGACAATTCTCTTTTCTTTCTTTATGGATTTTCTTTCATATGCATTAAACTCATAGCAGGGTCACTGTCCCTGAACTTTTCCTCAAGGGTAGCGTTTTACCACTTTAAACCACAGACCCACTTCCAGTTTTCTGCCCAGATTGGCTTTGAACCGAGATCCTTGGATTTCAGCCTCCTGTCCTGAGTGGTTAGGATGACAGGTATGAATAATCCTGTTTTAAATATTTGAAAAGATGCTCTACTGTTTCCCATAGAGAAGTTTCAATTTTATCACACTTTTGTCAACATTGTTACTTTATTTTCTTGTAGTTATCCTACCTAATTCATATTAAGTGGTAATTTTCTTCATTATTTTGACTTACACTTTCCTGGTGATTAGTGATGTTAAACACCTTCATGGGCTTGTTAACACTTTGTCTTCTTTGGAGAAACATCTGAGTTCTTTGCACATTGTAAAATCAGGTTGTGTTTTGTTGTTGGGATGATGTTCTTTATATATTCTTTATGTGAACCACTTGTTAAATATTTGCTTGCAATGACTTTATCCCATTCTGTGTTGTTTTTTGGACACTGTTGATTGCATCCTTGGGTGCATCCTGATTTGTTTTCCTACAATTAATGACCCTTCCTGATGTCAGTTTCCAATATGTCTTCTGGTCCTGTAACTACAAATCATATTGATTTGCACTCCTGTTATTGTAACAGTGAACTAAAGCTACATAATTATGCTCTGGTCACCTATCTACTTCCACTTTTGGATCTCTATCCCTCAGCTTTTAGTAAAGGTCTTGGAGCATATCCACAACTTATTAGGTCCTTAAAACCTGTAGAAAATTACAGCCACTAAATTTAGTTAGTTCTAACGGAAACACATGACATCCACTTTCTTTTTTTTCCTTTTTGTTTGTTTTTGATTGTAAGAATACTGTAAAGGTGATTCAGTTACGTGAGCAAGGTAATGAGTACATTACCTATTGAGCATTGCTGCCTATTCCATGCAAATAAGATGAAAATTGAGAGCTTCATAATATAAAAGCTCACCCAAACTCTAGATGTATATTTTTCTTCATATGAGTATTTAGAATTGTGTGAAGCTAGAGATATAACCTACTTGCAAGTTAATAATGAACTTATCATTTTCATGGATGCTAGATGATTTATGATGCTCTTGGGTTAGAGACAAAAAAGACTTAATTTTTAAAGCAATAGTGAAAGCCAGTGAGATATGTGTGTGTGTGTGTGTGTGTGTGTGTGTGTGTGTGTGTGTGTGTGTGTATTTATATATTTGAAGTGAATCTTCCAGGCCTCAGTGCCACTGAATGAAGTAAAGATAGCCATGTGAAACCTACACAAAAAATTGGTTCTGACTTTGAGCAACTGCAATCTATATAATGAGAAATATGCATCCATGAACTTTACTCTGGAGGATGACAATAGCTTAGAAATAGCTTATAAAAATATTCTTGCAAATATACTACAGAATATAGAGCAGCTGGTGTTCACTTGAAGATATGCACATACTTGACAATGCAATAAAATTGTTCTTTTTCTTTTGTTTCTTGAAGGTTCCTAGCTACCAAGACGGATACATATTTCTCCTAATAAATACATAGCTCTCCTTAAAAATGAGGCATGACAATTTGTTGAGAATATTTATTGTTTTTCTAGCCCTAAGCCTTAAGATGAAATAGGGTTTGCAATCCTATCTAGAGTACAACTCAACAAAAGAAACAGATGGAGTTCAAATTTTTTTTTTATTTTTTTTTATTTTTTTATTTTTTTATTGTAAAGATTCTATACAGAGGGTTACAGTTACGAGTGGGGTAATGAGTACACTTCCTCTTGAACATTGTTACCCCCTCCATTGTTTTCTCCCTACCATCCCCTCCCTCCCTCCCTTCCCCAAGGTTCTTTTTTTTTTTTTTTTTGATTGTGATTAAGTGATTACTTAATTTCCGGAAATTCACAGTATTGTGGAATAATGATGCTCATTTAAAGTCACACGTTCATTCTAACTTTCCTGGAGCAAATTGTCTATCACAGTCTGTAGTATATAACGGTGTTCATATGTTATATACCATACACGTGATCAGCAGCATGGGGATATTTAGTAGTGGTTCAACCAGATGAGTGGGAGTTCTTTGTTTCTTAAGTCCTGTTAGTTTTGTCATATCACCTAACATTTTGGATTTATCATCCGCTTATCAGGGAGACCATGTACTGTTTGTCTCTTCGTTCTTGGCTTACCTTGCTCACCATGATCACCTTCTAGCTCCATCCATTTCCCTGCAAATGCCATTATTTTGTCATTTCTAATGGCTGCATAATATTCCATTGTGTATAGATACCACAATTTTTGGATCCATTCATCTGTGGTGGGGCATCTAGGTTGTTTCCATATCCTAGCTATTGTGAACAGTGCTGCAATAAACATGGAGGTGCACGTGTCCTTGTATATTGGTTCCTGTTGTTCAGGGTAGATGCCTAGAAGTGGTATGACTGGGTCGTAAGGGAGGTCAATCTTTAGCTTTCTAAGGACCCTCCAGACTGCTTTCCAAAGTGGTTGTATGAGTGTACATTCCCACCAGCAGTGTAATAGCGTTCCTCGTTCTCCACATCCCCTCCAGCATTTGTCGTTGGCTGATTTGTGGATGTGGGACATTCTGACTGGGGTAAGGTGGTATCTCAGGGTTGTCTTTATTTGCATTTCCTTCACCACCAGGGATGATGAACATTTCCTCATGTGTTTCTTTGCCATTTTTATTTCTTCATTTGAGAAGTCCCTCTTTAGTTCCCTTGCCCATTTAGTAATTGGTTTGTTAGGTTTGGGAGGGATTAGTTTCTTGAGTTCCCTGTATATACAGGATGTTAACCCCTTGTCTGATATATTGCTGGTAAATATTTTTTCCCAATTAGTTGGTTGTCTTTCTAGCTTGGTTGCGATAGCTTTATCTGTGCAGAAGCTTTTTATTTTAAGGTAGTCCCATTTGTCAAGTCTCTCTCCAATTTGTTGTGACCCTGGGACTCTGTTCAGGAAGTTCCTTCCTGTGCCTATTAGTTCAAGTGTCTCTCCTACTCTGTCCTGCAGTAGTTTCAGAGATTCAGGTTTAATGTTAAGGTCTTTAATCCATTTTGAGTTGATGTTGGTGCATGGTGATAGGCTGGGTTCCACTTTTAGTTTTCTGCATGTGGCTGCCCAGTTTTCCCAGCACCAGCGGTTGAAGAGGCTGTGTTTCTTCCATTGTATGTCTTTGGCTCCTTTGTCGAATATCAGCTGGCTGTAGGCCTGTGGATTTATTTCTGGATCTTCTATTCTGTTCCATTGGTCTTCGGGTCTGTTTTTGTGCCAGTACCATGCTGTCTTTGTTATTATTGCTCTGTAGTAGAGTTTGAAGTTCGGCATGGATAGCCCTCCCATATTGTCTTTATCCCCTAGAATTGTTTTGGCTATTCTAGTTCTTTTGTTGTTCCATATGAATTTTTGGACTGTTTTCTGTATTTCAGTGATGTATGTCATTGGGATTTTAATAGGAATTGCGTTGAATTTGTATATTAGTTTTGGAAGTATTACCATCTTTACTATATTAAGTCGGCCTATCCAGGAGCATGGGGGGTCTTTCCATTTCCTAGTGTCTTCTGCAATTTCTTTCTTTAACTTTTTATAGTTCTCATTAAACAGTTCTTTTACATCTTTGGTTAGGTTAATTCCTAAATATTTTATTTTTCGGGAGGTTATTGTGAATGGGGTTGCTTCCTTTATTTCCCTCTCTTCCTGTACATTATCAGTGTATAGGAAGGCAACTGATTTTTGTGGGTTTATTTTGTATCCTGCTATTTTGCCGAAGTGATTTATGATTTCTAAGAGTTTGGGGATGGAGTTTTTGGGATCGTGGAGGTATAGTATCATGTCGTCTGCAAAAAGGGATAGTTTAACTTCTTCTTTCCCTATGCGGAAAGAATGTCTTTTTCTTGCCATATTGCCCTGGCTAAGGGTTCTAGGACTATATTGAAGAGGAGTGGAGACAGTGGGCATCCTTGCCTTGTTCCTGATTTTAGGAGAATTGGTTGTAGCTTTTCCCCATTAAGTATAATATTGGCTATTGGTCTGTCATAAATGGCTTTTATTGTTTTTAGAAATGTTCCTTCTATTCCTATTTTCTCCAGAGCTTTTAGCATGAATGAATGTTGAATTTTGTCAAAGGCAAAGCTTTTCTCACAGAGCCATTTCTTAATGGAGATGTGGAAGAAATTAAGGAAAATTAAGGAAGCTTTTCTCACAGAGCCATTTCTTAATGGAGATGTGGAAGAAATTAAGGAAAAAATAGGTCTCCAAATATATTTTAGAGAAGATATTCTATGTATTTTAACAGTAGTAAAGAATTACATTTCTGTTTTTATTGTGTAAATATTTACAGAGTATGTGCAAAGAACCAAAGTTCATTCCAGAGCCTATCAACGAATAGAATGTAGCAAATTTTCTCTATATTGTTTGTATATTTATAGAATTCACCTGTCTGACTTCTCTCCCATTTTGATAAACAGAGCAACTGTTTGAAATAAGGAAAACAAACATTATTTCTCTACCTAGAGGATTCTACACACTTTGCGGTCTACAAAATATAGAAAAGATTCATGCACAACCCTCATCTTCAAGGAGCAATTGTCAGTATCCCAAGTAGCTTGTTTATATCTCCTACCCCTTTGCTCCCAGCTGTCAAACTAGGTGAGTGATGACTGAATTCTATAAGACAGAAAAGCTCAGATAATTCACAGGCATGTAGTTAGTATCCAATTGAACCTTCTTCACTTGGATTATGTTTTATCACCACTATTGTGAGAAATTCAACTTCTTTATTTGAAAACTACTCTACTACGCTGTCTAGTTAACACAGTAGATGAATGTCATTATTTCAAATTTCATTTAACTGAAATTGGAAGGATTAATTTCTCAGATACTATTCACATTTGAAATTCAGTAGCCACATATAGCCAGTGGCTAGTCTGTTAGACAACGCATATATAGAATATTTGCATTATCATAGATGTTTTTGTTACAATTGTTTTAGAGTGTGTTTCTGCTTGTTAAGGAATGGTCCATGTTCATAAACTACATATGCTCCATAGTTGGTACTCAGATGGAAGATCAGACCAGAAAGACCAGGCACCCATGAGGTTAAGATATAGATATAAATTGTTCTACATGGCACATTTGTTTGTGAGGAGAAAGAGGATCAAACAGTCAATGTCAGTAAAATCAACCCTCTCAATTCTAGGAATGAATAAATGAAAATTTTAGCAATTCTTTGCAGCTTTGCTTCTGTGATTGGAACTGGCTGTGGTATTCTCAATGGTGATTTTGTTGGAAAGTATAAATGTGTAATCATCACATTAGCTCACAGAAGAATTATGGTTTGTGCTTTGTAAATGTCATTTGGTATTTACAAATGACATTTTAATTTTTCCTGGTATCAATACACGACAAATACCTTTATATTGTTTCTGAGTTTTTTTTTTACATTTTTTATTGTGAAAATACTGTACAGAGGGTTTAAAATCATATGAGCAAGGTAATGAGTGCATTTCTTATCAAGCATTGCTGCCTACTCCTTTGTTTCCCCTTATGATCCTTTCTCATCTCCCCGCTCTCAGCCCCTTTGCCCCCCCCCCCACGCCAAAATTGTAAAGGTCGTTTTTCGACATAATGACTTGTACATCTCATTGTTGCCTATTAAACATTTTTTCCCTTCCCCTCCACAGATTATACCAACATCAAATACATGAAAATAGGGATTATACCATGGGGAAGGAACATACAAAGCAACAAAGAAATCATCTTATACGTATGTCACAAACAATAGCATGAAAGCAAAAAGTATTTGAATACTTATTTTGGGTTCATTTCACCTAACATCAACTTATTTGAGCGTTTCAGCTTGTCTGAGACTTATACTAGTTATTGCAAATAAGGGAAACCATGGGACCTATGTTTCTTTGGTCCTGGCTTACTTCACTTAATATAATTTTTTCCCAAGTCTTTCCATTTACTAACAAATGGGACAATATTATTCAATCAACTCCAAATTTATCAAAGAACTTGGAGTCAAAGTAGATATTCTGAAAACATTACAGGACGGAATAGGGTATACCCTTGGTCTGAGTTGTTTCTTTCGTTAATTTTGATTCTTCTTACAGCAGACATTTTAAAAATTAGTGGAAAACTTATGACCTTCTCATGTTTTATAGTCCCATTAGTACTCACTAAGTTTAATAAAGAATGAAAATCCAAGAACTATGTAAACAAATTGTATCTCCAAGCACCTGTACCCTTTCATTAATTTCTGGAACTAAGAGAACTGGCTCCCCAGAGTCTGACCTTCAGAATTCAAGAATGAGGTGGGAATAAGACAAGGAAAGAGAGACAAAGTAATTCGCACTGGTGTTGCTGTGCTGTCACAATGAACACCTGTTCTCAGGCAATCGTTTTGAATCTCACAGTTAGCTTTTTTTGTGCTTTTTTATTCGTATGACAAAGATAACTGGCTTAACCAGATTTAGAGGGGAAACAAAGGAGGAGGCTACAATGCTTGATAAGAAATGTACTCATTATGTTGCCCATGTAATTGCAACCCCTCTGTACAGTATTTTCCCAAAAAAATTAAAAAAAATAAATGGGTGGGACACATTCTTTTATGTGTGGAATCTTCCTCAAAATTGTGTGTCATTAACTTTGGGTCTCGATGCCTTTTCCATCCTTGTTGCAAGTATGTATTTCTACAAATGGAGAAGTTGATTCACCATTTGCCTTTAAATGATTAAGTTATTTGGATTTGGGGGATTGTGTGATTTGCTGTAGAAGTGAGGTATTATGGTTAGGACCCTTTGGTTCATGTTTACATTTATTTGTGGAATTTTTATTGGTGTCCTTGCTCATGGACTCATGTCTAAGTAATTCTTCCTATATTCCAGTATAATCCAGTAGAGTGAGACAATGCATTAGAAATTTAAAACATGCTTATAATTTTTTAAATATACTTTTAAATATAACATCATAAATAAAACCATTGTTTTCTGTAATTTTAATATTATTTTCCAGGTTATGTACAGAGGGGTTCCAGTTACATAAGTCAGGCAGTGATAACATTTCTTGTGTAACTTGTTACACCCTCCCTCATTTTTCTACTTCTTTCCCTGGCTCTCCCAATCCAGCCGCCCAAGTTGTACAGATCATTTCCAACATATTGTCACTTTTGATTTCCTTTAAGTAAATGTTTGCGCAGTTCCCATCCTAGAGCTCCACAATGTGAATACTGAAACACCACGGTTATATCCCTCTGCCTTGCATATATGCATATATATGCATATATATATTTATATATATTTGCCTACAATTTGGGTTCATATATTTGTATGATTATTGATTTGTTTATTGCCAAAATTGGAGTTTGAATTCAGGGCTTGCACATTATTCTCTGCTTTTTGTCCTTCAATGCTATCAACATCTCCATTTCCGGCATTTTGGTGGTTAAATGGATTTTCCCCCAGGGGCTGACTTTGAACCATGATCCTCAAATCTCACCCTTGTGAGTAGGTATGATTACAGGTGTGAGCCTACTTTATACTTTGACTTTTCATTTCATTGTATCATACATATATTTTCTAACCAATATCATCTTTGAAATTTCATACTGTTCTAAGAACATCACTTATAATGATTACAGGGGAATCCAATGCTTATAAATTCCATAATTAATTGAACTATCTCTATCACTGAAAATATTTGCTGTCTCCAAAATATTAAATGTATCATCAAAGTTCTTT
This sequence comes from Dipodomys merriami, assembly GCF_024711535.1. Lineage (NCBI taxonomy): Eukaryota > Metazoa > Chordata > Mammalia > Rodentia > Heteromyidae > Dipodomys > Dipodomys merriami. The sequence continues at coordinate 636,934 of NW_027206153.1, forward strand.
TGGATTTTTCATTATGGTATTCATTTTTTTATAAATAGATAAGTATCTGCTAGTTAGAACTAAATAAAAATTTCTTCTTACATAATGATCCATCTTAACGTGGCTCATCTAAAACAGTAAGTTACTCCTCCCTGTGAAGTTATTCTTTTTCCAGCATTCAGTTACAGTTGTGAAACTTTTACACACCTTACCCACTATAATGCCTTTGTCAGAAATCCCTCTTGCTATCATACAGTTTTTGTAAAAACCTTTTCCATGGTATTTCATTAATAGGAAGGCATATGTAATAATACTAACTTAATGACATCATTTCCACGGATATTTGCATTTTAGCCTGGATCAGAACTTGATTCTAACAGGATTTTATTTTAATGGTAGAATCAGAACATCAATCGGGAGGCTGCGATTACCCTTATGAACAAATTTTTTCTTTCATTGCTTATTTTTGTTTTGGAATTTGAAGACTAAAGATTACCAACTCATATATCCTCTGTTGTTACTGTATTTGATTCCAGGTTCCTGCATCTTCTAAAAACATTTTTATAATTTGGGGAGGGGAAGGCTAACAAAAAGCTGAAACAACGATAGTAGTTGACCAACTGTAACAATGAAATGTACAATACACTATGTTGAAAATAAACTTCACAACTTTTGGGTATGGAGAAGGAAGAGTTGGGGAATTAAGGAGGGAAGGAAATGTAGTAGGAAAACCAAGGATGGGGTAACAATGCTCTACAGGAAATGTACTAATTACCTTCCTCATTTAACTGTAACCCCTTTATACAGTATTTTTACAATAAAAATATTTTTTTAATGATAACAAGCTCATACTCCCACAGTGAACTTGCTATATACCTTAAATGTTTCATATGGCTGAAAATGGGAGACCTAAAAGAAAGCAACTTCCAATATAGATTGTCTATTTTTGTAGCACCAAGGTTCCAAATGAAGTACCAAGTGCACAGGAACCCAGAGTACAGTCATTAACCTCTAGAATTCTGAGTTCTTTTCTTTGGCTGGAAATCTCTTGATTTTATTATACAAAATATGCAGAAATGTCCTGAAAATTATTCATGCAGCAAAACCAAGTCTACAAAATCTGGAAAATTTGAACCGCGTCCAAAAGAGTAAAATAAGACAAGAAAAAGTCTATTCTTGTTTATATGAAAGCTAGGATTGAACATGGATCTACTAATAGTCTGAAGAAGAGAAACAATTATTTAAGTGAATTGTTATTATAAATGTAATATTATAATGATATGCATGGTAAAATAAAACCTGTTGTTGAACCATGAACTTTGCCTGGGGAGTTGAAAAAAATCCTTCTTGCACAGTGTCTTGATACATAGGAAGGGAGAAAACAAATATTCTGTAAAATGATGAAAAGCTTGGGAATTTCGGTAATCTCGAAATACTATGACTAAGGAATGTAAAGTATCAGGAACAAAGTAGAAGTGAGTTGGAGAGTGAAATTGAAGAGATGGAAATGGCCATATAGCTTGGTATTATGGCACTTTCTTAATATGCATAGGGCTCTCGGTTCATCCCCAGCACTAAAAATGAAGGAAGGAAAGAGACCAAGAAAGATTTGTTAGGTGGTCCTAGCATCATCATAGAAGTTTTATTCTCTCTCTCTCTCTCTTTTCTTTTTTGGTCGGTCATGGAGTTGAACTCTGGGCTTGGGCGCTGTCCCTGTGCTCTTCAGCTCAAGGCAAGTGCTGTACCGCTTGAGCCACAGTGCCACTTCTGTTTTCTAGTGGTTTATTGGAGATAAGAATCTCATGGACTTGCCTGCTCAGGCTGGGTTTGATTCATGATCCTCAGATCTCAGCCTCCTGAATAGCTAGTATTACAGTCTTGAGCCACTGGTGCCCGGCTAGAAGTTTTATTTTCTAGCCCAGGATTTCATAATGTTAATTACACATTATAACTGCATGGGAGATTTTAAAAGTACATTTGCCAAAGTGTCAGCTGTTTTTAGTTGAGTGGGTACAGATGTATCAACTTCAGCTGATATGACTTGGAGGCAGCAGTAAAGTAATCAGGATAGAGATATCACAGTAGCATACAAGAGTCTAGAAATTTAAACAAAGTTCTGTGACCCTTTTATTTCTGCAGAAAAATAAATGCGCATGGTATGTTAGCCTAAGTATGGATATAGATTAGTCTGAATTTCAATGAACCAATATACCAGTTTTGCAATCTCTCTTTTGTCCTCAGTTTCCTATTTTGGACATGGCATCCCATGAGACTACAGTGAAAGAATGTTCATAACGTGTTTTCTGGCTATGCATTTTCAAATTTATTTTAACTACCATTAGTTGATTTGTTTATATAGTGTAAATTTGCACTAGGTGCTGATGAGCAAAGTGTAAGATGATGAAATATCCTGTCTTAGTTCTCTCGGGTACTTGATGTCATTCCTTACACTCCAAAATTTGTGAAGTCACAGTTGGACAAAAGGACAGTTTTAAAACATTTCTCTATGGAGCTTTAGCATTTTTCAATATCAGAGAAACTCTGGAAAGATGGAAAAATAAAATAGAAAATCTGGCGCTGGGAAGGTGGCTCAGTGGTAGAGTGCTTGCCCTGCATGCATGAGGCCCTGGGTTCGATTCCTCAACACAACATAAGCAGAAAAAGCCGGAAGTGGGGCTTAGGCTCAAGTGTTAAAGCTTTGGTCTACAGCTGAAGAACTGGGGGACAGTGTCCAGGTCCAGATTTTAGGCCCCAGACCAAAAGAAAGAAAGAAAGAAAGAAAGAAAGACAGAAAGACAGACAGAAAGACAGAAAGAAAGAAAGAAAGAAAGAAAGAAAGACAGAAAGAAAGAAAGAAAGAAAGAAAGAAAGAAAGAAAGAAAGAAAGAAAGAAAGGAAGAAAGAAGGAAGGAAGGAAGGAAGGAAGGAAGGAAGGAAGGAAGGAAGGAAGGAAGGAAGAAAAAAAGAAAGAAAGAAAGAAAGAAAGAAAGAAAGAAAGAAAGAAAGAATGAATGAATGAAAGAAGGAAAGAAGGGAGGGAGGGAGAGAGGGAGGGAGGGAAGGAAGAAGGAAGGAAGTAAGGAAAGAAAGGAAGGAAGGAAGGAAGGAAGGAAGAAAAGAAAAAAAAGAAAGAAGCCACAACAGTCCTTTTCAGCTGGCTTACTGTCAGTCCTTTTGACTATGTTGACAAATTTCCAGAAACTGAATTGCTTATAAACAACAAATTTATTTCTGCATTCTGGAGCCTGTAGGTCCAAGATTACAATGCCAGCATAGTCAGGATATTTTATTTCTGAGTAATGCCTTGTATTAAAGATCAGGAGTGAAATTTATTTGGTTTTGTTTATTTAATTCCCATTCATGAAGTTTTGCTTCCATGACTTAATTACCATCCACGTACACACAACTTCTGTAACATTACATTTGAGATAGAATTTCGATATGTGAAACTGGATGAAGGGTGTAAATAAATGTATTGTACTTATACATTCTTTTTCTTTTTCCATAAGATTGTGGATCTAAGAACAGTAAGATCCAGACATTGAATGATCGGAAAGCTGACGTCTTAGCCATTCTATGATTCTCGAGTTTTATATTGATCTGGCTTATTTAATTCTCTGCCTTCACTACAAGATTATTTGGAGAATACATATGATAATTACACTACGTGAGTAGTTATTTTGAGAATTATTTCAGATTGTTTACTTTTAATTTTTTTCGGTAAGTACTTGGATTCAAATTCAGACCCTGGCATTTGCCAGGGAGGCACCTTACCACTTGAATCACGGTACATCCAGCAATCTTTGCTTTGATTGTTTTTGAGACAGAATTTTGCATTGGTTTATTCCCAGGATACCTGGATAGTGAACTTCATAGTTTTATGTCCAACGTAGGTAGGATGACAGCCACACATTGGCACACCCAGCTTTTATTGATTGAAATGGAGGTCTCTTGTATGATTTCCAGCTTGACGTTGAACTGTGACTATGCACACTTTCATTTTCAGAGTAGCTAGGATTATAGGTATAAACCACTTCATTTGGCTTCTATTATTTATGTTTATGAAAAGTCTGAAAGTATGAGAAAATTCTCTAGAGTTTACTAATCATACCCAGATTCTAGGTGATATACTTACGTTTATTCTGTCACAAACTATGCTTTGTGACAAACTATTTTATATTAAGATATTTCATATCAAGAATACAACTATGTATTGCTAATGCCAATTCAAAGAGTTGTGATGATCTAATTTCTATGTGTGGATTTGTTTCCTGGCAAAGCATCATGAGTACCTAGGCCAAAAATTTGATAGTCCTAACAAGCAAAAATTTGCTTCTAGAATCATCGGCAGTTTGCAAACAGGGGTTCGATGCTGTAGAGGAGACAGGTCACAGGGCAATTCCCTGCTGAGACCCTAAAATAAATCTACCCTTTTCAAAATAGCAGAATGGTAAAAATTTGTCAAAATTATTATATGGGAACTTTCTCGACCTGATAAAGAGAACTGAATAAGAATCAAAGTTATCCCAGTTGCTCTGAAATCAGGTAAAGATGTCATCCATTTGTATTCAAACATATAGCAGGCATATTTGCTAATATAATGAAAAAAATATAAAGTTCTTGACAAATAGATTTTATTCATAATATATAAACAACTCTTTAACACACGAATATGCTAATAAATAACCCAATTAAGAAGAAACAGAGAAAAGGCAAATAAGCACATCCAAAACTCATACATTAAAAGACTGTTGTAGAAATTCTTCTCAAATGTGTTCAGATAATGCTTTCTGGAATGGAAGGAATGTAAATAATTTCACTATTATGATGCTTCCAATAATAATTTTAAGAAAAATGCATAATGAACTTCAGAATTCATGGAATTCTTGTTTCATGTTCTATTGAATAACACCTTACAAAAGGTATATTCTTTAATTCTAGAAAACACCAATATTATTAGCTGTTCACAGAAAAAAAAAGCAACACATGACAACTCCAAAAAATATGTCCAATTTCACCTAGTTAGCACAAAAGTTTTAGGTATTAGTATAGTCACGGGGTTTGCAAGTCATGAATTGAATTTGAGCCATGGATTCTGGTTTCTGCTTAGTCTTAATTGTCATCTACACATCAGCCTTCAGAAACACATCAAGTCTCCTCTTGCCTTCATTTCTGTATTTGGAAAATGAAGATAATATTCTCCTAACCCTACATGATGAAATATGTAACACCATCAGATGATACAGAACATACATTGGCATTCTTGGGATTTATCCAACAATTGTTGAATAGCTTCTATAAAAAGCTATGAAACAGTTGTCTTATAGCTTTTATAAAAATCTCAACCATAATTTTATTTGCTTAAAACCTTGCTTAAAAGTGTATCCCAAATACCAAAGTATTTTACCCTAATTTTAAAAATGAATATAAAATCAACAAAATCCTTCTTCACATTCTGACACAGCTATGAAGTGCATTTTCATGAAACCATTACCTCTCATTTTCAGGTCATTGAACTTGGATTTACAGAGTTGTTCTGTTACAAAACTAGTTGCAAAGAATATCCTGTGATTTCCCCAAATGATGGTATTCATTTGTGTAAATGACTTCACAAAAGCTTTAAGGCAATTGAAGAAGGAAATTGTAGCCGAAAATTGCATAGAAAATATCTTGAAAATTGTATCATAATCTTTTTCCTTTTTCTTGTCTCTTTTTCTCAGGAGAAGGGATTGAACTCAGGACCTCAAACTTCCTGGATAATTGCTCTTGATCCATACACCTAGCACTTCGTTGAGTTTTAGATTGCTTTTCAGATTGTTTCATGTTAACTATCTAGACTGGCCTCAAACCTTGATGCCCCTACTTCTGTGGCACCAGTTTGTTTTAAATATTGAAGTCCCAGTATTATATTTTTACCATACCAACAGCAAACCTCTGATATTTTCCAGTTTCTAGCTCTTAAGTAGTTAAAATTGTAGGCATGTACCACTACATCAAGCTGAATTTTTTAAACAAAATCTTCCGCAGCTCTGCTAACAAAGAAATATTCACTAACTTCTCTTTAGTCTCTGATTGTCTGGCTCTATAACTTCTTTCTCATTTTTCTCCTCACTGAAGCCGGCAAATTTGTAAGTTCAGTTTTGTTAATGTTTTAGAAATATTCCATTTTAGTCTACATTCTTCATGCCTCATGTTCCGTATCATAGTGATTTTCCTTACCAAAAATATTTGTCTCAGCCAGGAGAGGTGACTGATTCCTACAATCCTAGGTACTCTGGAGGCTGAGATGTAAAGATTTTAGTTGGAAGCCAGCCAAATATTTTCTATCTAAAAGGAACCTGGGTGCCTACTAGTAACCTAAAAATCATTATTTCATATTTGTTATAATAACATCTTACAAATTTAATCTATTCATTTAATAACCTTAATAGAAACAAGAAATAAAAATGAATTTCTCTCAGGAAATCCAAGTCATTCGTTACAATCCTAACTTATTTCGGGAGAGAGATGAAATCTCGTGCAGAAAAAATAACTAGGTGCCATTGTAACATTCTCCTTTCTGTCATTATCAGAGATGCTTCAGAGGAAACAGACATAAACAGATATGAGTCCTGGAACATATTGTAAATGCCAACATTGAATGATCTCTCCATGGTAAGAAAGACAATGTTCATAAATTTTCACGCACCTGAAGAACCCATCCTGTTGCTTTGCTCTGAGCCTGGATGAGTTTTCTCATTTGTCCTTCTGTGGCACTGCTTCTGTGGCAGATGTGTATCTTTTTCTTTATTTGGCCTATATGAAGTCATGTTTCCTCTTGCAAACAGTCTGAGAAGCTATTGCCAGGCCACAAGAAGTACAGATAAAATTTGTATCCCATATTCTCCCTTCACAGTTCTCCTGTCCTGAAAAACTGTTTACTAAACAAATGGAACAATAATTGCACAGTGATATAAACCTGAGTGAGCATTATCACACTAGTTAAAACACCAGAGAGGAACAAGGCTGTTTTCTCATAAGATCAAAATATGCTAGTTTTATATGCATGTTTTATGTGTTCAAAATTCAATTAAGTAATTCACTATCCTGGAAATGATTGGCCAGACCTGAGAGCTAAGTGTCTTAGGAGCTAGAGACAGTGTTTTTGTAAGCTTTATCCAAAGGGAGGGAAGAAAGTTAAAATCTATTGTTTATTTTATAGAATCAAAGTGATATTACAAAATGAGAATTACAAAAACATCTCTGCCCAGTCTATATCTCTGGTCCTTCCCTCAGCATGGCACTTTCTGTTTTTTTCTGGCTGTGGTTAGGTCCACCTGCCCAGTGGTTCAGGTGTCTTCAAGGCATCTTGTTCCTAAAGTTGCACTTGGATTACCCAGTGGTGGTTGTGACCTGGCCAAAAACAAGACACAGACCACTTCCATGGCATGACTTCTTTGTTGGCCGTGCAAGTAGGATTACAAGTGGAATTTCTGTGAATTTGACTCCAGAATGCAATCACTGAACCAAAAGGCCACCAAACTCTTTCTCCCCTCCTCCATTCCTACCTTCCTCCCTCCTTGGGAAAAAACAAAATAATTCTGCAGCTTTTGAGACACACACAAACCACCCACCATCTCCCCTGGTAAACTAGGCTGCAAGTGACTAAACCATGTAATTGCATAATGCTGCACTCATTATTCTTGACAACATCTTCAGGTTGTTTGATACTTAGAGTTTTTTTTTCTTTTTATTGGTCGTTGGACTTGAACTTCAGCTCAAGCCAAGCTCTCAACCACTTGAGCCACAGTGTCACTTTCCTGTTTTTTGGTGATTAGTTGGACATCAGTGTCTGAAAGACTTCCCTGCTAGGGCTTGCTTTGGAACATGAGTTATTTTTTGTAAGTTTTTTATTGCAAAAATGCTGTACATAGGGGGTACAGTTACATGAGCAAGGTAGTGACTACATTTCCTATTGAGCATTGTTGCCTCATCCTTTGTTTTCCCTCTACCACCTCTTCCCTCCAACCTTCACAACTACACCCCCTCGCCATCAAAGTTGTGAAGTTCATTTTCTTTAATATATATATATATATATATATATATGAATATATATGCATATGCATATATATGGTAAAAATGTACAGAGGTGTTACAATTACATAAATAGGGTAATGTGTACATTCCCTAGCAAGCATTGTTACCTCCTCCTTTGTTTTCCCTCTACTATCACTTCCCTCCCCACCTCCCCAATACCTCTTGCCTACCCCACACACACATTGTAAAGTTCATTTTTAACATAGTGTCTTGTACAACTTGTCATCACAATGGGTCAGCCTGCATCCTCATTTCCGCGTTCCCCAATATCCCTTCCACTCCCCCAGAACACCAGCATCAAATCCAGTGAAAAAAGGGGTTATGCCATGGGGCAAGAACATACAAAAGAAACAAAAGTTTCACATAGTGCATTTTAAGTACATTAAAAAACACTAGCAAGAAAGATTTTAAAAAACACTGTGTTCCTGTCTTGGGGTACATTTTGCTTAACATTATCTTATGTGGTCTTAGGTACATAGCCTTTGAATTTCTCTGCTTTTAATGGACATGTACTAGTCATTGTAAACAAAGGAAAGCATGGGAACTATGTTTCATTGGGCCTGGCTTACTTCAGTTAAGATAATTTTTTGCAAGTTTTTCCAGTTCGTAACAACTGAGACAATGTCATTCTATCTGAGGGAGGCATTGAATTCAATTATATATATTTATACGGCATTTTCTTTTTCTTTTTTTCTTTTTTGGGTCCGGCGTGGGGCCTGAACTCTGAGCCTGGGTGCTCTCCCTCAGCTCTTCAGCTCCAGGCTAGTGCTCTACTACTTGAGCCACAGCGCCACTTCTGGCTTTTTTTCTTTCTGCTTATGTGGGGCTGAGGAATCAAACCCAAGGCCTCATGCATGCAAGGGAAGCGCTCTACCACTGAGCCACCTTCCCAGCCCACCATATTTTATTGATATATTCATCTACTGAGGGGCATCTGGGTTGGTTCCCTATTTTAGATGTGGTAAATAATGCTGTGATAAACATGATTGTGCGGGTAGATTTGGTATTACCTTGTCGGTGATCATTTGGGTAAATGCCCAAAAGTGGTATTGCTGGGTCATAATGGAGCTCTAGGTGGAGTTGTTTTTTTGTTTTTTTTTTTTTTGTTTTATTTTGTCGGTTGTGGGGCTTGAACTCTGGGCCTGGACGCTGTCCCTCAGCTCTTCAGCTCCAGGTGAGCGCTCTACCACTTGAGCTACAGTGCCACTTCCAGTTTTCTAATGGTTTATTGGAGGTAGGAGTCTCATGTTCTTTCCTGCCTAGTCTGGCTTTGAACCGTGATACTAAGATCTCAGCCTCCTGAGTAGCTAGTATTACAGGCGTGAGCCACCAGCTCGTGGCAATGTGGAGTCATTTGAGGAACCTCCATACTGCTTTCCAGCGTGGTTCAACAAGATTACACTCCCACCAATTATACAGTAGGGTTCCCTTCTAGCCATATTGCCTCCAGCATCTGTTACTACATTTTCTGATTATTGCCATTCTAACAGGTGTAAAGTGGAATCTCAGCTTTGTCTTGATTTGCAATTCTTTTATGGCTAGGGAAGCTGAGCATTTCATCATGTGTCTATTGGCTATTCTTATTTCTTCTTCAAAGAAGTCTCTCTATTTAGCCCATTTGTTAATTGGGCTAATTTGTTAATTGTTTGAGGATTTGTCATTAGGAGATTTTGTTTTTTAGTTCTAAGTATATTTCAGACATGAGACCCTTGTCTATTGTTTGGTTAGTGAAGATTTTCCCCCAATCCATGGGCTTTCTGTTGATCTTGCTAGCTATGTCCTTTGCTTTGCAGAAGCTCTGCTGTTTCATGCAATACCATTTGCCCAAACTTTCTTTGATTTGTTTTGCTTCTGGGTCTCTATTAAGAAACATTTGGCCTGTGCCAAGGAACCCTAGAGTTTCTCCTATTACTTCCTGTCATGTTTCCATGGAATCTGCTTTTTTTCAAGGTCTTTGATCCATTTGGAGTTGATTCTGGTGCAGGGTGTTATATACAGTCCTAGCTTTAGTTTTCTGCAAGTTTTTAAACAATTTTGCCGACACCATTTACTGAAAAGTCTCTTTTTTTTCTTTCCATTGCATTTCTTTAGCACCTTATCAAAAATTAGGTAGCCATCGGTATGTGGGTTCATTTCTGGGATTTTAGTCCTAAACAATACGTCCTCGGTTCTGTTCTTGTGCCAGTACCAAGCTGTTTTGATTACTATAGCTTTGTAGTAGAGTTTTGAAATTTGGAATTGATATTCCTCCAGTGCTGCTTTTTCAACTAAGGATTGTTTTTGCTATTCAATGTCTTTTTTTTTTGAGCTTAGAATTTATTTATTTTTTTTTAATTTAATTTAATTTTTTTGTGTGAACATACTGTACAGAGGGGTTACAATTACATGGGCAGGATAATGCGTACATTTCTTATCAAGCATTGCAGCCTCCTTTGTTTACCCTTCACATCCTGTCCCAGCCTCCCCCCTACCCCTCCACCCAATCCTCCCCCTCCCCTCCCCCCCCACCAACGTTTTAAAGCTCATTTCGACATGACAACTTGTACTTCTCATTGTTGCAACAGGTCCACTTGTATCCTTAAACGACTTGTTTTTCCCCATCTCCTCCACTAGTTATACTGATATCAAATATAGTGAAAGCAGGGGTTATACTGTGGGAGAGGGACATACAGAGCAACAAAGAGATAATCTTATAAATGCATTAGAAACAAATGCATGAAATAAGAAAGCATTAAAATACATATCTAAGTGTTCAGTTTCCTAACATCACATTATCTGACCTTTTCTGCTTGACTCATACATATACTAGATATTGCAAATAAGGGAAACAATTTTTGGGTGTCTTCTTCTATTTCATTGAAGAATAAAGCTGGCATATTGATAGGTATCGCATTGAATTTGTAGATAGCCTTTGGCAGTATTGCCATTTTCACGATGTTAATCCTCCCAATCCAGGAGCATGGGAGGTTTTCCCACTTGCTTAGTTCTCATTTAATTTCTTTTTTCAGGTTTTTAAAGTTTTTCTCATACAGATCCTTCATCTCTTTGGTTAACTTAACTCCTAAGTATTTTTTTGTGAGGCTATTGCAAAAGCGGTTGCTTACCTAATTTCAGCTGTGCTATTCTCATTATTGTAATACAGGAAAGTTATTGACTTCTGAGGGTTAATTTTACACCTTGCTTTTTTGCCAACATTTCCGATCAGCTCAAGTAATTGGAAGTTGAATCTATTAGTTTTTTTTTCTATTAGTTTCTTTAAATAGAAGATCATGTCTTCTGCAAAGAGGGAGAGTTTTATTTCATTTTTCCCTATTTGGATCCCATTTATATCAGCATCTTCTCTTATTGCCCTAGCTAAGCATTCTAATACTAGGTTGAAGAGGACTGGAGAAAGTAGACATCCTTGTATTGTTCCCTGAATTTAGAGGAAATGGTTTTAACCTTTCACCATTAAGTGTAATTCTGGCTGTAGGTTTGTCAAATACAGCCTTTATTGTATTGAGGAATGTTCCATGAATTCCTAGTTTTACCAGAGCCTTCATCATAAATGTGTGTTGGATCTTGTCAAAATATTTTCCTTATCTATTGAGATAATCATGTGTTTCTTATTCTTGCTCTTGTTGATATGATGAATTATATTAATTGTTTTGTTTATATTGAACCAGCTTTGCATCACTGAAATGAATTCTGTTTGATCTTGGTGTATGACTTTTTGATGAGTTGTTGAAATCAATTGGCCAAGATTTTATTGAGAAGTTTTGCATTGAAATTCATCAAAGAAAGGGGTCTATAGTGCTCTTTCTTTGATGAGTCCCTGCCTGGTTTTGGGATGAGGATTCTGCTGAATTCATAAAAAGAGTGTGATAGGGATGTTTTGCTTTTAATGTCATTGAAGAGATGGAGGAGTATTGGTGTGAGTTCTCCTTTGAAGGCCTTGTAGAATCCAGATGTAAATACATCCAGTCCTGGACTTTTCTTTGGTGGGAGGTCTTTTTCTTGTGGGTCATGGGGCTTGAACTCTGAGCCTGGGCGCTGTTCCTGCCCTCTTCAGCTCAAGGCAAGGGTTCTACCACTTGAGCCACAGTGCCACTTCTGGTATTTTTCTAGTGTTTTATTGGAGATAAAAGTCTCACGGACTTTTATGGATGGGCTGACTTTGAACTGTGATCCTCAGATCTCAGCCTCCTGAGTAGCTAGGATTATAGGTGTGAGCCACTGGTGCCTGGCAAAGGTTGGGGGTCTTTTATTGCTGCTTCTCTTTCGATGCTTGATATTGGTCTGTTATGTTGGCTTAAATCATCTTGGTTTAGTTAGGGCATGTCAATATTTGCTAAAAATTTGTCCATACCTTTCAGATTCTCAAATTTACTAGCCTAAAATTTTGAGAAATATGCCCTTAGTATATTCTGAATCTTGGCTGTTTCTGTAGTGGTGTTTCCATTCTCATCTCTGAGTTTGTTTATTTGGGTGTGTGCTCCTTTTTTCTCATAAGATTTGCTAAGGGTCTGTCAATTCTCTTAATTTTTTCGAAGAACCAAATCTTTGTTTTGTCAATTCTTTCTATAGTTTTTTAAAATATAATTTATTTAATTTGGATTTAATTTTAATTATTTGTTCCCATCTACTGGATTTGGGTTTAGCTTCTTGTTTTTATTTTTCAAGTAGCTTTAGGTGCCTCATTAAGTTGTTAGTTTCAGATCTTTTCAATTTGTTAATGCAGGAACTCAGAGCTATAAACTTGCCTCTGAGTACTGCCTTTGCTCTGTCCCAGAGGAGCTGGTAATATGTGTGTTCATTTTTGTTGAATATCATGAACAGTTGAGTTTCCTTTCTAATCTCTTCCAATACCCTCTGGTGGTTCAAGAGTGTGTTGTTCAGCCTTCAGTTTTTACAGTTTTTCCTTTGGTGGCTTTTGATGTTGAATTCTAATTTTATTCTCTTGTGGTCTGATAGAATGCAGGGCATAATTTCAATGTTTTTAAATTTGGACAGATTTGCTTTTTGGCCTAGAATATGGTCTATTTTGGAGAATGTCCCATGTGCTGCTGAGAAGAAGGTTTAATCTGATGCTGCTGGGTGACATATTTGTTAAATATCTGTTAAGTCTTGTTGATCTATACAGATTTTAAGATCCGATGTTCTTCTCTTGAGTTTTTGACGGGTTGATCTCTCTAGTGAGGAGAGATAAAGTCCCCCAAAATTAATGTCTTTGGATCCATGTGAGATTGGAATAAAAGTAGTGTTTCTTGGATAAGTTTTGGTGCTCTGTTATTTGGTGAGTAGATATTTAGGATCATAATATCCTCCTGAAGGAGAGATCCCTTAATTAGTATGTAGTGACCTTCTTTATCAGTTCTCATTGATTTTAATTTGAAGTCTATTTATCTGATATTAGGATTGCAAGTCCTGCCTGTTTATGGGGTCCATTTGCTTGATATATTTTATTCCAGCCTTTCAGTTTCTGAATATGTTTATTTTTGTGGGCCAGGTGTGTCTCTTGAAGACAGCAGATAGAAGGATCTTGCTTTTTAATCCAACTGGACAATATATGTTGCTTAATTAGAGTTAAGACCATTCATTAGTATTGAGGGTTAGGACTGAGAGGTGTTTGTCCTTACCATTTTATTCATTTGGTGGGGGGGAAGCTGTGCCTTGGCTGGTCTTGTTGTGATTTCATATTTCTCTGTGGACTGCTTCATTGCATATATTCTCTTCTTGTTGGTTTTCTATATTTAGAATGTCTTTGAGGATTTTTGAAGAGCTGGTTTGGTAGCGATATATTGCGTCAGATATTCCTTGCTGTGGAAGGTTTTTATTTGTCCTGTTGTGAATGAGAGGTTAGCTGTGTAGATTATTCTTGGTTGGTAGTTATTTGACTTTAACGCATGGCAGACCTCTTTCCAGGACATTCTTGCTTTTATAGTATCTTCTGTGAAATCTGAGGTAATTCTGATTGGGTTACATTTATATGTGATTGTTCTCTTCTCCCTGGCAGCTTTAAGAATTCTTTCTTTAGTGGCTATTGAGCGGTTATGGATTATAATGTGGGGGTGGGATGACTTGTTCTGTTCTGGTCTATTTGGTTTTCTAAAAGCTTCTTGTATGTGGACAGGACTGTCCTTTTTATATTTTGGAAGTTAACTGCTAGGATACTGCTGAATGCATTTCCTAATCCATCGGCCTCTCCAAGCCCTCTTGTAATCCTATTATTCTCATATTAGGCTTTCTGAATGTATCCTGTATTTCCTGCAGTGATCTGTCATGATTCTCAATTTTGTTATGAATAATTGTGTGCTCTTTCTCTATGGAGTCCAAACTGTCTTAAGCTACTGATATTCTTTCTTTGTCCTCTTCCATTCTAGGTTGAAGACATTTTACTTTGGTGTTTAACTCCTTTCCTTCTTGCTGGTCTTTCTTAATGGTGCCCAGCTTCTAATTAAGATTTTCTTTCAAGCCTTGAATAGATTACCTTAGAACCTGGAGTTGATTATCTGACTTCTTTTTCCACTCCTTAATCTGAGTTCCTATCTTTTAATTAGATTCTTTCTCCCTCTACTGGAGTTCCTCTATCTTTTTATTTTTGGAGGCCATGAAGTCATCTACTAACTTCTGGTTGGCCTCTTCGCATTCTCTGATAACCCCATGTAGGGTGTCCAATTTTGTATTCAGCAGGTTTACCAGCCATGCATTTAATATATTTTTATCATTATCTTCTAAGTCATTCTGGGACTGCTATGTAGCTTGTTTATGTGGAGATGTTGGTGGGATTTGTTTATTTGCTCTTTTCCTTGTGTTTCTGCAGTTAGTTCTACCCATTTGGAGACAAAAACCACACTGGTACAACAGGACAGTCTTTTAGGACCAGAGCCAACCTGGTGTCGTGTAGATTTGTAGATCTTAGGGTTTCAGAGGTAAGGTTAGGTGTTTTCCTGTTTAGCTCTTTTTCCTTGCTTGCAGAGGGATACTTTATCTTTGGGGTCAAGATTTCATATAGTTGTAACTTTTGAGACAATATAGGTTTGACTAATAAGTAGTTTGCTCCTTAAAGTTGACAAAATGGGCCCCTTGTACTCAAAGTTGTCAAATGGAACCAATTTTGTATTCAAATATAGAACCAACTGAAAGTTGGGTCAGATATAAATCATTAGGTATCAATGGGCTGGATCAGATGGAGAAGTGAAGGATTAGGATTGGAGAGATACAAATTTAAGTTCAGGAGAGAACTTGGGTATAATGATAGTAGAGGGGTAAGAACAGCTTTGGGAAGGGTATATGTACTAGGAGGAGAATAAATACTTGTTACTGAGTGTAAAAGGTTTAAATAATTCCAAGAAAGCTTATGCAGCAAGTAGCTTAGAGATCAAGATGAAGATAAGAAAAAGAATATATATATATATATTCTTTTTCTTATATATAGGGGAGACTTGCTGAGATTAGAAAAAGATCATCCAGATATTATTGGAAAGTGGCTTAATCTAAGTAAACTCCTGTAATTATTTTTTACTCTCATAGAAGGAGGCCTTATGTGTGTATAGAACTAGACAGGGTAGCCTTGATGGAGTAGTAGTATAAGGTAGAGAAAAAGAGGTGAAGTGGGAGTGAGAAGAAAAGAAAGAGGAAAAAACTTAAAAATTAACAAATTGGAAAGTAGAAGAAGAAACCAAATAATAATGAAAAATAGAAACTTTAAGTGTAATAGCAAATCCTAACTCACAATACACATAAGTAACACATAGAAATACAAATGAACAACAAATGATCAGGCATAAAAACTAACAAAGCAAAACCAAAGCAAGAAGATAATACTAAAGAATGGATTTTTCAGGTTCTTTGGGGGAGCTCTAATCTCCCTGTAGTCCTCAGAGCAGATTCCTGATGGAACCTCGTATGCCTTGCTGTAGTCCACTTTCATTGTGGCTTAGTTGGGAGCAGATGTCTTTTTTTTTAATTTAATTTTATTTTATTTGTGAACATACTGTACAGAGGAGTTACAATTACATGGGCAGGATAATGCGTATATTTCTTACCAAGCATTGCAGCCTCCTCCTTTGTTTACCCTTCACGTCCCTTCCCATCCTCCCCCCTCCCCCCATCCCAATTCTATTCCTTCCCCCCTCCCACCCCCCCCACCGCACCGACGTTGTGAAGCTCGTTTTGGACATGACAACTTGTGCTTCTCATTGTTGCAACAGGTCCACCTGTATCCTTATAGAACTGGTTTTTCCCCATCTCCTCCACAAGTTATACTGACATCAAATATATTGAAAGCAAGGGTTATACTGTGGGAGAGGGACATACAAAGCAACAAAGAGATAATCTTATAAGTGCGTTAGAAACACATGCATGAAAGAAAAAAACATTAAAATACACATCTAAGGGTTCATTTTCCTGACATCACATTATCTGACCTTTTCCGATTGACTCATACATTTACTAGATATTACAAATAAGGGAAACCATGGGACCTATGTTTCTTTGGGCCTGGCTTACTTCACTTAATATAATTTTTCCAAGTTTTTAAATTTCCTAACAAATGGGGCAATGTAATTATTTCTGATGGAGGCATAGAATTCCATTGTGTATATATACCACATTTTCTTGATCCATTCATATACTGAGGGGCATCTGGGTTGGTTCCATATCTTCGCTATGGTAAATAATGCTGCAATAAACATAGCTGTGCTGGTAGCTTTAATGTGGTCTTGTTTGTAAACATTTGGGTAAATGCCCAAAAGTGAGATTGCTGTGTCATAGGGGAGTTCTATGTGAAGTCTTTTGAGAAACCTCCATAATGCTTTCCAAAGTGATTGAACAAGTTTACATCCCCACCAACAATGAAGTAAGGTTCCTTTCTGTCCACAGCCCCTCCAGCATCTGTTGTTGTTAGAGTTCTTGATTTTTGCCGTTCTAACTGGAATGAGGTGATATCTCAATGTTGTTTTGATTTGCATTTATTTTATGGCTAGGGATGTTGAACATTTCTTCATGTGTCTATTGGACATTCTTTTTTCTTCTTCAGAGAAGTTTCTCTTTAAATCTTTCGCCCACTTATTTATTGGGCAGTTGTTTCTTTGAGGGTTTGTTGTTGGGGGGTTTAATTTTTTGAGTTCCATGTATATTTTAGATAAGAGACCCTTGTCCGTTGTATGGCTAGTAAAGATCTTCTCCCAATCCATGGGCTTTCTATTGATCTTGCTAGCTATGTCATTTGCCATGCAGAAGTTCTGCAAACTTATGCAATCCCATTTGTCCAACCTTTCTTTCATTTGTTGTGTTTCCGGGACTCTATTCAGAAAATTTCAGCCTGAGCCAAGGAGACCTAGAGTTTCTCCTATTCCATCCTGTAATGTCTGCTTTGAGTTCAAGGTCTTTGATCCATTTGGAGTTGATTCTGGTGCAGGGTGATATATAAGGATCTAGCTTAAGATTTCTCCATGTAATTAACCAATTTTGCCAGCACTATTTACTGAAGAGGTTGTCTTTCTTCCATTCTATTGTTTTAGCTCCCTTATTGAAGATTAGATGGCTATAGGTCTGTATGTTCATTTCTGGGTTTTCAATTCTATTCCATTGGTCCTGAGGTCTGTTCTTCTGCCAATACCAAGCTGTTTTGATTACTATGGCTTTATAGTAGAGTTTAAAATTTGGTATTGATATTCCTCCAGCAGTGTTCTTTCCATTGAGGAGCGTTTTGGCTATTCGGGGTCTTTTATTGTTCCATATGAATTTTTGGATTGCCTCTTCTATTTCCTTGAAGAATGAGGTTGGAATTTTGGTAGGTATTGCGTTGAATTTTTAGATAACCTTGGGAATAATTGCCATTTTTACGATGTTAATCTTTCCAATCCAGGAGCATGGGCGGTTTTGCCATTTTTTTAAGTTCTGTGTTGATTTCCTTTTATAAGATTTTAAAATTTTCATCATAGAGGTCCTTCACTTCTTTAGTTAAGTTAATTCTAGGTATTTTATTTTTTGGGGGGCTATTACAAATGGAGTTGCTTTCATAATTTCAGCCACAATTTTCTCATTGTTGGCATACAGAAAAGCCATTGATTTTTGGGGGTTAATTTTTTAACCTGCTACTTTCCCAAAGTTTGAATCAGCTTGAGTAATTTGGGAGTGGAGTCTATGGGATTCTTTAGATACAAGATCATGTTATCTGCAAAGAGGGAGAGTTTTATTTCTTCTGTCCTTATTTGGATCCCATTTATGTCTGCATCTTGTCTTATTGCTGTAGCTAGGCATTCTAATACTAGATTTAAGAGAAGTGAAGAGAGTGGGCATGCTTGTCTTCTTCCTGAGTTAAGAAGAAATGGCTTTAGTTTTTCACCATTGAGTATAATGCTGGCTGTAGGTTTGTCATATACAGTGTTTATTGTATTGAGGAATGTTCCATGGATTCCTAATTTTTCCAAAACCTTCAACATAAAGGGGTGTTGGATCTTGTCGAATGCTTTTTCTGCATCTATTGAGATTACCATGTGGTTCTTATTCTTGCTTCTGTTGATGTGATGAATAATATTAATTGATTTGCGTATATTGAATCAGCTTTGCATCCCTGAAATAAATCCTGTTTGATCATGGTGTATGATTTTTTGGATGAATTGTTGAAGTCGATTGGCCAAAATTTTGTTGAGAAGTTTTGCATCAATGTTCATCAAAGAAATGGGTCTATAGTTCTCTTTCTTTGATGAGTCCCTGCCTGGTTTTGTGATGAGGGTTATGATGGCTTCATAGAATGTGTTCGGTAGTGAGCTTTCTCTTTCAATTTCATTGAAGAGTTGGAGAAGTATTGGTGTGAGCTCTGCTTTGAAGGCCTTGTAAAATTCCGCTGTAAAACCATCTGGTCCTGGACTTTTTTTAGCTGGGAGGTCTCTTTCTTATTGCTGTTTCTATTTCAATGCTTGCTATGGGCCTGTTAAGCTGCTTTAACTCATCTTGATTTAGTTTTGGCATGTCAATATTTGCTAGGAAAAGGTCCATTTCTGTCAAGTTCTCAAAGTTATTAGCATAAAGTTTTGAGAATTATTCCCTCATAATGTTCTGATTCTTGGTTGTTTCCGTGGTGATGCTTCCATTCTCATTTCTGAGTTTATTAATTTGGGTGTGTTCTCTTCTTTTTCTGATAAGATTTGCTAAGGCTCTGTCAATTTTGTTAAGTTTTTCGAAGAACCAACTCTTTGTTTTGTTGATTCTTTCTATAGTTTTTTTGGATTCTAATTCATTTAATTCTGATTTAATTTTGATTATTTCTTTCCATCTACTGGATTGGGGTTTATCTTGCTGCTCATTTTCAAGGAGGTTTAGATGTGTCATTAAATTGCTAGTTTCCGATCTCTCCAATTTGTTGATGTAGGAGTTCAGAGCTATAAACTTGCCTCTGAGTACTGCCTTTGCTGTGTCCCAGACGAGCTGGTAATTTGTGTGTTCATTTTTGTTGAATAGCATGAATATTTGAATTTCCTTTCTAATCTCTTCCATGACCCACTCATGATTCAGCATTGTGTTGTTCAGCGTCCATGTGATACCGGACTTTCTTTGGTGGTTTTTGGTGTTGAGTTCTAATTTTATTCCCTTGTGGTCAGAGAGGATGCAAGGTATAACTTCAATGTTTCTGAATTTAGACAAGTTTGCTTTGTGGCCTAAATTGTGGTCTATTTTAGAAAACGTTCCATGTGCTGCTGAGAAAAATGTGTATTCTGATGCTGCTGGGTGAAATGTTCGGTATATATCTGTTAAGTCTAGTTCATCTATGCAGCTGTTTAGATCTGCAGTTTCTCTATTGAGTTTTTGCCGAGTTGATCTATTTAGTGGGGATAGTGGTGTGTTAAAATCCCCAACAATTAATGTCTTTGGATCTATATGGGATTTGAGGGAAAGTAGTGTTTCTTTGATAAATTTGGGTGCTCCAAAGTTTGGTGAATAGATATTTAGAATTGTAATATCCTCCTGAAGGAGATATCCTTTAATTAGTATGTAGCGACCTTCTTTATCTCTTCTCACGAATTTTAATTTGAAATCTATTTTATCTGATATTAGGATTGCAACTCCCGCCTCTTTATGGGGGCCGTTTGCTGGGTACATTTTGTTCCAGCCTTTAACATTGAAAATGTTTAGTTTTTACAGGCAAGATGTGACTCCTGCAGGCAGCAGATAGAAGGGTCTTGTTTTTTAATCCAACTAGACAGTCTATGTTGCTTAATTGGAGAGTTCAGTCCATTAACGTTAAGAGATAGGACTGAGAGGTATTTGGTAGTTCCTGCCATTTTATCCACCTTCTTGGGGGCTGCGAAAACTGGGTTCTTCCAATTGTTCTTGGATTCTCAGTTTGGGTGCAGTTTCTTGGCCTTTGTTGCGGTCTTGTTGGTATTCTATGTGTAGGACATCTTTAAGAATCTTTTTTAGGGCTGGTTTGGTGCAGATGTATTGTTTCAATTTTTCTTTGCTATGGAAGGTTTTTATTTGGCCTTCAGTTATGAAGGAGAGTTTAGCTGGGTACAGTATTCTTGGTTGATAGTTGTTTGTTTTTAGGGCATGGCATACATCATTCCAGGCTCTTCTTGCTTTGATTGTCTCTGCTGAGAAATCTGAGGTGATTCTAATTGGTTTCCCTTTATAGGTGTTTAACCTTTTCTCCTTGACAGCTTTAAGGATCTTTTCCTTGGTCTGAGTTGATCCTGTGTGGATTATAATGTGATGGTGGGATGTCCTATTCTGGTCTGGTCTATTTGGGGTTCTAAAAGCTTCTTGTATCTGAATAGGCCTATCTTTTTGTATGTTTGGGAAGTTCTCTGCTAGGATCCTGTTAAACAAATTTCCTAGACCATTAACTTCTGTTTCTAGGTGCTCCTTTATACCCATTATCCTTAGATTAGGCCTTTTTATGATGTCTTCCATGTGTTGGATATATCTATCATATTTCTTGGACTTGTCTTGGATGGTTGTATGTTCTTTCTCTATAATATCTAGGCTGTCTTCAATCCCTGAGATTCAATCTTCTGCATGGTCTAACATGCTGTCAAGGCTCTCAAATTTGTTTTATATCTCTTTTCCTTCTAATTGGTCAGCTTTGATGGCTTCAAGTTCTTTGTTGAAGCTCTGTTTTAGGTCTTGTATGAATTTCTTTACTTCCTTAATTTGGTGTTCAGTGTTTGTTCTCAAATCACTTAGTTGATTGGTTATGGTTTCTTTGGACTCCCTTTCCTTCTGTTGGGTTCCATTAAGCTTTCCCTTTGTGGTCTCCCTGACTTCCTTCAGCTCTTTGTTAATGGATTCCATGAATGCCTTTAGTGATCTTTGTGTATTCTTTACTTGGTCTCTCAATTCGTGAATTACTCTTTGATTACCTTCCTCCCGTTTGTGGGATTCCTTCAGTTCTCTTTCCTCCTGTTCGTGGGATTCCAGCAGTTCTCTTTGAGTGTTCTCAGCCTGCTTGCGCCATTCCTCCCTTTCTCTTTGAGTATTCTCAAGTTGTTCACGCAAATCCTGTATCATTTTTTGAGTAGCTTCTTCATGCTTATGATATTCCTTTATAAACTTTTAGGATACCTCCTCTCTCTCCCTATCACGCTCATACAGAGACCTTTGTAAGTTGTCAAACTTCTCATTTATCATGTTCTCCACCAGTGTTTGTAGAGCTATTTGGGAACTCTCCTCTGGATTGTTCATTATCTGATCTGGCCCCTGATTATCAAGATTGGGAATTGAGATACCTGGATTTGCCATTTTCTTGTGTTTTTCCGGCTTACTCTGCCCATTTGAGATGAAAATAGCACCAGTTTTGTGCTAGGACACTATCTTAATGCAACCATCAACCAACGTTTGCATTTATACAGTCAATAGTCTACAGATACAATCTAGTTCAACAGATACATCTATTCAACATCAAACAACTATATGTTAATGGGCTTCGAACTGCAGAGAAGAATTTGGAAAACCAGAAATTTTTAGGGTTAGGTAGAGATGTGGGTAAAAAATAGGAATAGATTGGTGTGGGGAGGCACAGGGAGAGTTAACTATGTCCTAATCTCAATGCAGGAAATAGGTTGGGTAGGATGCAATTAGAGAGAGAGAAAAAGAAGAAAGGGAAAGGGAAATGAAAAGAGACCAGAAAAAGATAGAAATGTAAAAATTAATATAGTTATGGAGATTGAAAGACTATCTATTTAGAGAGGAATGTGAATATATTGAGAAAACAAGAGGGAGATAGAGATTTGAAAAAGCTTAAAAAATGCTTAAAATATTATGTAGGTATAAAGAGGTAGTACTGCTATTAAGGAATTTAAGTCTCAGAGGTTTTGGATTGAGTAATAAATTTGTGGATTAAGTGTGTACACAATGGGGGATAGGGTCTACTAGTTAACTATGGGTTTATCTGAGGATGTGCAGGACAAGAGTTAAGTCACTTACAAAAGAACAAAAGAGAGAAAAAGGTGAAAAGGATAAGAAAAGGAGAAAAAAAGATCAGAAGTTCAGTAGAGCTAGACAAAACCAAAAAGATAATTAAGAAAGAAAGAAAAAGAGAAAGAAGACAAGAAAAGAAAGGAAAACTCACATTCACGTATTCCTAAAATAAAAATTATAAGAGGGATAAAACGTTACTGGAAAACAATTATTTTTTTCAAAAAAGGCAAAAATTAAAGATTAATAAAAGTTTTAGAAAAGGAAAAAAAATTTTATATATATATATAAGGTACAAAAAAAAGAAAAAAGTAAAGAAGAAGAAGAAAAAAAAAGTTCTTTGATTTTTTTTTTGATTTTTTTTTTTGGGAGGGGTGGGAAGAATCCTGTATCTCCCTTTTGTCTGTAACCAGCCTCTTGTTGGAGTCTCTGGTCAGCTTGAGGTCCTGTGGCTTGATTGGTTTCTTAAGTCACTTTGTTCGAACAGGCAGAAAAATGTTCTGCTTTACCCAAAATTTTGAGATCCCCCTCCCAGGTTAGGTTAATGGGAGGGTGATCTGCTTTGAGAATCACAAAAGAGGGGTGATGAGGCTAGGTTCTGGTAGAGTTGAGGCCTTTCAACAAACAGTAGCTTTTCCCTGGGGATATTTTGTGAAAAACTCACAGAGCCCAGCCTGGAGCCATTCTCAGGGTTTCTGTTTTTCAATAGATTGTGGAGGCGGATAGAGGGAGGGGCAGCCTCTGGCTTTGGTTACCCAGTGCGGAAAGCCACTCCAATGTCTGGTTCCTGAGCTGGGTGACTTTTCCCTGGATGGAGCTGAGTCTGGCAGGTCTCTTTGCCGTTAAGTTCTTGTGACCTGCTAAATGACTTGTTTTATTCCAAGGCCTGAGTTGGAGCTAGCAGCTACTCTGACCTTTGTCAGTATCCAAGATGGAGATCACCGGTGCTGGGGGCGTAGGGGTGGCCTTCCCTCCTCTGCTCCCTGAGAAGGAGTGAGGACGTCAGGCTTGTACTCACGCCGAGTCTTGTATCCTGGGTCGTCTCTGGTCTGCAAACTGCAGGATGATGTCTGCTCCTTGTCGGTTCTTGCTGGTGTTAAGTAGAATCCTCTCGCCCACTGCGTCTGGCTCCTTCGTCCCAAACTCTCTGTGAGCGCTCAGGTATGGCCGCGGCTGCGGTTGCCGCTGCAACCGTGCCGCCACCGCGGCGGCTGCTGGCAGGCGCTCAGATGTGTCTCCTTGTCTTGGCTTCCCCTCTCTTGTCTAACTGTCTGTCCTGTGATGGCACACTTGGTGTGATTCTCTGGCTTAGGAATGTTCACTGGAACTCTAAAACTGTTTTCTATGCGAGAGCTTGTTCAGATTCCAGCTTCTCCTCCGCCATCTTCCTGGAACCGCAGATGTCTTTTTGATTGGGGAGGGTGCCTGCTATCTAGATTTCCATTCTCAGGCCTGGTGTCAGGGAGTTTGGAGGCTTTCAGGGTTGTAGACTGCTATCATAAGCCTGGAGTTGGGTTCCTAGGCTTTGCCAGGTAGCCACAGGAGCCTTAGGAACAGAGCTTATGTCTGTGCTCTGTTTTGATGTGATCCATCCCTTTTGGATGTGGGCTTATGTCAGGGGGCTTTGGGATCCCTCAGAAAATTACCACTCACAGAGCGTGGATCCAGTTGTATTACTCACAAGATCTGTAGCTGGTGGTGTGCTGCACCACAGAGCCTGTGGTATGGTGAATAAGATGGTTCTCAATCAGAGGGTCTGGGTGTTAGCAGATCCATGTGGGGGATGGTTTTGCTGATGCTGAAGGGTCTCTCTCCTATGTGGTGGTGTGGGGAGCCCTGGCACTGGGAGGACTGGGTAGAGGTTGGTGCGGCAGGCTGATGTGGACTGTGGGGGTTGCCATGCTGGTCTGCGGCAGATGTAGTGGAAGGTGGCAGACACTGGAGGGCAGTCTTGGTGATTTCTGCCTGTGGCTGCTAGGTGTGTTGGCAAAGATGCATGCAGAAGCTTGGTGGTGAAGCAGCTGAGAGCCTGGGGTCTGTGCAGGGTGACAGCAGGGAGGGAGCAGGTCTCAGCAGAAAGCCCAATAGCCAGAGCAGTTGGCCATTAGAGCATAGAGCGATGGATTGGCTACAGCTCTGGTTTCCTGGAGGCCTTGTGCAGGGTTGCAGGGGGCCCACGGGGATCCTGCCAGTGCTGCAGGTTGGGCTGATTTGGGGGGCTTACCCGATGGTGCCAATTTCTGGCAATTGTAATGGTGGCGGTATTACTAAGTTAACTCCTTCCCCATAGCCCTTCTAGGTGGGGGACAGGTTAGAGGAGGCATTCACCAACTCGGAGATATTCATCAGATTCCCTCCTAACATTCCATAGGTATAGTATTGAGCACTTTCTTCAGCTTTTGGGTGCTCCTCTGCTTAAAGGTTGCACTCCTCTGCTTAAAGTCTGCAGAAAGTCCCAAAGCATCATTGCATTTGGTGCAGGTGCTCCACAGTGGTCCCGTTCACTCTTTCTCTTTTGCCTTTTCTTATTTCTCTTGTAGTAGAAAAAGCCTTTAGGTGTTTAGAGTTTGATTGGAGTGGATTTCTTGAGGTAAAGTGTGGCTGTAGCACTATACCTTCTTTTGGTCAGAGACACTTAATGGGGTTACCTGTGAGAGCAACACCATCTTCCCACAACCGGCTGAATTTTTAAATTATATTTCATCTAGTTGTTTGTTGGAGCATTGCAGTTTTTCTGGAATTTAAGGTTTTCTGTATAACTTTGTCTTCAAGTAATCCAACAGCATTAAATATTACATTTAAAAGCTATTCTGTAGCACATAGATTTTGGAATTATAATATTAAGATGAAATTCTTATTGTTTGTACAAAAAAACCCTTTTAAGTCCAAATGGGAAATATGCTCATTTCAGCAGCCTTGGGTCTCCTTCTTCTTTTTGTTTCTCCAGTATCTTTCTTGTTTTGGAACAAGTGTCATGGGTTATATGTCCCTTCCAAAGTAAGATTACTCCATTAATTTAATAGCAAAGGAATATAACCTGCCTGTCTCTAAAGACAGCTTTGAGTATAATGATAATGTGACCATTCACATTAGTGAATTTTCAGTCATATTGATAATTTTTTGTAAGCCAATCATTAAAAAGTTTCCAAAAAGCAAAATAAAGATAATGTTCTGCTTTCTAAGGTTAAAACACTAGTATTTCAACAAAACACATTCTATTCTTCCCAGATTACATGGTGAAGAATTTCTCTTTCATCATAACCCTTACCACTGAACCCTCCCTTCAAACATGTAGCTTTATTCAATTTTCCTGTTATAGCTTTCATTTTGGTACTAGCATCAGTAATCTCCTTCTAGTATTTGACAATGAGATTCCATTTATTGATAGAGAGCTCAATTCATATTGACAAAGGCAGATTGGTGAGCATATCATATAGCATAAAATATTGAATATTATTAACGTGATCTTATGTAACTATTCCATAAATTAATATAAGTACCACATAAATGTGCAATTTCATGTAATTTTTAAAATGCAAAACAATTGCATATCTATGTCATAAAATAATTCAGATAACTAGTAGAAGAGAATAAGCCAAATCCATTGCATCATGCCCAAAATTCTTTGTAAAATTTTATTTTCCCATTAATATTCACCTCGGGCCCTTCTTTTTCTAACAACCAGTGACATGTTGATGTCTCTAGATTTTAGTCACCTCTGATTAACCTCTTTCATTTCCACCTCCAGTTAGTCCTTCATGAGGAATAACTTGTTCCAATATGCCTGCAAGGAGACAGTAGTACCCAAGTCGACTGGCTGTGCCCATTCTTCCCTTGCTTTGTTAGGGAAGGGGATATCAGCAACAAGGTTGCCAGGGACCAGGTTGCTGGAACCATGGTGTTATGAATTATGAGTAACAGAGTAGAGTAGCAGAGATTAGGATACCAGGGAAAGGGGAATTGTGACTGTAATCGCTGAGTGGCAGTGGCACCAACAGCTTTGCAAGGATTGGGATATCCAGACAGTTTAGCAGGGACAAGGAGGAAAAGAGAACGTGAAAGAGTAAAAGTTGTGAAGGATTAGGGTGGCACAATCAGGTTAAAAAGGTCGTGAGTGTGCAAACTGGGTAGCCAGTACTAGGATAAAGCAATTGGCATGGTAGACTGATGTGGTGCAGAGCTCAGTGTTTCCCTCTCCAGTTTGGCTGTTAGATCTTTAGGGAACTACCTCTAGCAGCTCACTATCAGCATGTTGGGTTCAGGTTTTCGGATCTTTTCCCTGAGCATCCTGAGAGACCACACTCCACAATGCTGCAGAACAGGCTCCACATTGTGAGCTGCAATCACCTTTTACAGATCTCACTGCTCATCTCCAACGTCAATTATCATGGTAGCAAGGGATCTGTGTAGTGCTCAGCAGCAGTGCTCTGGGAAACTACCAGTTCTTACCGTAGCATTCTGGGAGCTCCCTTGAAATGGGCAAGAACACTTGCTTCTGCCCTTCCAACTTCTGTGGCTCTGGAAAGCCAGACTTTTCTACCTCAGATGTATTACTTTGATCTACAGGTCCAAATGTTGCTTCAAACTTTCTCTGTCTCCTCTAGGTAATCACCACCTTTAACTATCTCTCCTTTTCCTACCAGGTAGCTTACTTCATCTCCACATCCTTTCATTTCTGCTTTGTATCAACCTGTGGCTTTCACACCAAACCCTTCCAATTTCTCATCTGCCTCTCTAGGTGTGAATCCGGCACAGCAAGCTACATGTAACTTCTGTATCTGTTTATCAACATTGATTCTGGAACCCAAGGTGTTACTAGGCAACTAAGAACATGGGTAGCATCATAAATACTCCCCAGCCAATCACTGCTCATTGAGAAACATGCAAATGTGCTGTGGTCAGTCTCTCCATCTCCATTACTGGTTCAGTAGAATAAAGTGAAATCAAAATGGAGCCACCAGACAGCTGCTATGGCAGCAACCGAACCAATCATAGATAATTTAGTGAGGGGATATGAATCAAATGTAGTAAGGTAAATGCACAGATTTATAGGACAGTACACAGCGTTTCCATCAAACAAGTTAGTTTATGTCCAAAATGCCAGACCAATCTTGGGTTCTGTCCTAGATCTTACTTTTCTGAAGGTACTGAGGACTCCTAGATACAACTCAGATCTAATGACATGGGTGAATAGAAATGTAGGTGAGTATTGCTTAGTGTTCTGAAGTTGCGCTAAGGTGTTGTCTTGTCATGGCTGACATCTAATCAATGTCCTTTCCTGACCTCCACCACATCTCTTTATTTGGCATAAGTGGCATGTGGGAAGATCTAACAAGGTCACCTAGAGTTTGGGCCTGGGGTTAAAAACTCCATTTTGTGATCATAAATATTCCACCACTTCCTGAAACAAAATGTAAGGATCAGCAAGGAAGTTGGGTTAGCAATTCAAAAACTTATAATTACTTTATAGTGCAATATCTGAAATCTTCCCTTCCCACCCCTCAGAATCTGATTCCCCAATTGTGTAGACACTCATACACTCTGTTCTCCTGGAGCATTTGAGTGTGGGGCATCATCTACTTCTTATGTGTACTGCTATACAAAGGGAGATTTTTCTCCTAGGCTCAAGATGACTTCAGTGATTGGTGTACTGTGCAATACCCTAAGGGCATGGTCATTTGTTCACACCCCTAAGTAGAACTGTCAAGGACTAAGGACTAGTCAGGGCTTACTTTCTGTCAGTGGTATTGCTCTGAGGAATTACTGTCAATTTTGCCTACAGTGCCTAGGCTAAGGTCTCTCAGAAAGGCTCCAAACTCAACCTGCCTGAGTCTCTGAGTTGATCATCATTGAGCAACTATGTTCCACATTCTGTGAGTCACTCACTTCTGTGGACCTATGCATATGAAGGCACAAGAAGAGAGTTCCCTGGAAGGAAGGTCCTGGAATGCAAAACATCTACTAGGACAATGGAAACCCATGGTTGGGTGTGCTTAATATGCAATGAAGTAACAAGAAAGAAAGAGACACTGTCAAACCCTAAACAAAGGGTCAGAAGGACTGAGGGGAAAGGAGCCCCATGATCAGGAATATAAATGGAGTTTACAAGCCCTTTCAGGCTCTGACTTTCTAGGTTGAAAGTAAGATAACAGATAGCCTGAGTTCCTAAGAGCTCAATGTTTAGGCTATATGACTTTTTCAGAACTTCTTTTCCTTCCTCCTGTGTTCTGAGCGGAACAGTTAGTACAGTGCTTCTGTCTCCTAGAGGCAATCTTTCTCATCACACAATGCTTAAAGTAGACAATATATGGAAGCTTCTCTTAAATAAAAAATATGAAGTAGAACACAGTGCTTCTCCTGAATTACTGCCCCTAAGAAGTTCCCAATTCTGAGCACAGAGTGATCATGGGTGAGTGCTAATAACCTGAATGGTGAACTTTGAACACTCCCCAAGGCAGATACCGTCCAGTACAGTAGTTGCCACCTATAATCCTGGTTATTAAGACTGAAAATTCTAAGATATTCAGTCCCAAAAGAGGAAACTGGGCCAAGGAGAGACAACTTATCATTGCTGGAAAAGGAGGAAGACAAATTGGAGAATATTTCTCTGAGCATGGACATGGTAGTCATTTCAACAGTTTTCAAATTGTGGCTCATCAGTAGAGAAAACCAAGTCAAATCTCACTAAAGCAATACTAAAACATATATAAAAAACTATTTGGATTTCGTTACTAACTTCTTTTTTCAAGTGTGTGTGTGTGTGTGTGTGTGTGTGTGTGTGTGTGTGTGTGTGTTTGTGGTGTCAGATTTTGTATGGGACCGCATTGGTTCTTTAAAAACAACATATTGGCACTATCCTTTAGGTTTCCCATTCAAGACTCGTGGCATTCTAACTCTACCACTTGAAACACACAATTCTGCTGGTTAAATGGAGATAAACATGTAATGGATATGTCAATCTAGGTTGGTTTCAAAGTATGATTTTCAGATCTCACTCTCTGAAGTATATAAGCTATAAGAGTTAGCTTCAATGCTCAGTCCAGTATTCCCAGTAAGTTACTTAATCTTTCTGAATCTCAGAACGTGAAAAGAACTACTTTGTAGATCATAGAATCTGGTGGAAGTTATGACTGGTTGCATGAAGTACAAGTGTTTGGGATGTGTGGACAGAGACTGAAACTCTCATAATACTACTGATGTTTATATTGAAATGAATCCCAGTGATTGGAAACAAGAGGGATTTTTCTGTTCTTATTTATCCATTTATGGGTAGTGAGGGGGCCACAGAAACTCAAGGAGGACAGGGGAGCAAATGCAGCAGTGGTTCTCTGTAGATATTATGTTGACAATGAACTTATACCACTTGTGGACAGGGACAGGGGAAAAAACAGAGAGAGAGAGTGCAAAGGAAGTGATGAGACTGTCCAAAAAGAAATGAACTCATTACCTGATTTACAAAATGGTGACCCATGTGTACACTTCCTTAACAATAACAATTTTTAAAATCCAGGTTGATAATTTTCTTCTCCAGTTTTCGATAGAGGCCCTTAAGACTTAGATCCACCTATGGAGCTTTTAAAGGTTACTTTATATGATAATTAATATACAGCCAGAATCTCTTAAGAAATATTATAAAAAGTATTGCATTCTTAGTAACTTTCTGTTTGAGTGCAGATTATCTATGTTGTTGGCAGAGCTATTTTTTACTTTTTGTTTTCAGTACTTGTCAGGTGTTGAATTCCTTCTTAAAGCTTTGTGACAGAGGTCCAATATGTCTTGGCACCCTGCCACTAGGTATCATGATAATGAACCTTTGAAATTAATGTCCTTGATTATGAGTTTTATTTATTTATTTTTTGTTTTTGTTAGTAAACTCTGGGCCTAGTCACTGTCTCTCAGCATTTCAGCTAAAGGCTAGTGCTCTACTACTTGAGTCACAGCACAACTTGTGGCTTTTTCTGCTTACATGGTGCTGAGGAATCCAACCCAGGGTCTCATGCTTGCAAGGTAAGCAGTCTACCACTGAGTCACCTTCTCAGCCGCTATGAGTGGTACTTTTGTGCATTGATTTATTAAGCAAATCTATTGAGCAAGTACATTCATTTTGCCACTAGACATATTCAAAATTATGAATTATCTGATATTTTAACGAATAAAACTGTTGGAATTGTTTGTCTCCTCATGCCAAAATCACAAAGGAGGGTATTTTATACAACACCACAAAAGAAATTCAAGATCTTGGTGCTAACAAGAGAATTCAAAATGGTTTTTCATTATGAATACTGAGCTCAAAACTCTTCTACTACTTATTTATAAATGCAAGTTAAAGGGGAAAATCAACCAGGAAGTAAAATGTATATTGATTGTTAATTTTTAAAGCGGAAAATATGATCATTGATGGCAGACTAAAGACAAACTAATACCACAGCCCTGTATGCTCAATAAGAAATAAGAAACTTTTATTGAAAAATTGAGGTGGAAAGTGAACATCAGGCAAAGGCAAGTAGTCAGAGCCTACCACCAACAAAGAAACACCACAATGTATATCTGAGAAAAAGGAAACAATTTCAGAACAGCACTCATCATCTGTATCCGTTTCAATAATACATGTACACTTCCCTACACACACACACACACACACACACACACACACACACACACACACACACACACACACACACACAATGTATGCAACAACTCAACCTACTCACAAACATCCACTCATCATGAACCAAGTTCTTCCTGTAATATTTGAAATTTTAAAAGTTTTAAGTATTGTAAATAATTAATAACAGATGCATAAACAATCATTTTCTTAATAGCACTCTGCTATGGAAGTGAGAGTTCATGATTATTATAACTACCTAAAACATCTCTGAATCTGGAAACAATTTTTAAAAAGACAATCTGAATTTGGGACTATATTTCTACCAGCTATTCTGCAAAGGATTAATGAAATGATACTTATAAGATCCAAAAATTAAGTACTAAATTAATACAATGAATACATGAGTAAGTAAAGTGAAAGACACTGATCAGAGAGACCTATGCTGTCTCCGGCTCTCAGCCAGCTGCACACGGTGGCACCCTTGATGCCACATGGGCCACGTGGTTGTGTTCCCCAGAGCACTGGCCATATTGGAGTTGGAGTTGGGGTTGGGGGTTGGGAGAGGAGGGTAGGACATTGGGGATACTGCACTAGGGTTGGAGCTGGGGGTGATGGGGAGGGGAATATAGGCTGCAGGTGAGGCTGCACTGGGGTTGGGACTGGGGTTGGTGGGGATTGGAAGGTAGGCCCTGGCAGAGGCTGGTGAGGGGAGGAAGGAAGGGGGAAGGTCAGCTTCTCTGACAGCAGCCACCCCTATGTTGGCTAGCTTCTGGGGAGTGTCTGTGAATTGGGATGGTTGGGGCAGATCCCCTGGGGCCTGTCAGCCTCATGAGGAAAGGAAGGAGTCTCAAGTCCTGCCAAAGTAGACAATGAGAAATGAGAGAACCAGTGGATAAAGAATTTCAACAATAAAGGGGAGGACTTGGAGGCAAACTCTGGGGGCGTGGAGGGTGGAGGCCACAGGACTCAAGCTGCAGTGATGACTCTCTCGATGCCCCTGGCAGTTTGTGAGGGCCAGCTCCACTGCTGTGGGCTCAGCCTATGACTGGTTTTGCACTGGGCACCAGGAACGGCCTGCCCAGCTTCAGCCTGCCCTAATGGAGCAGCAGCAGGCAGGTCATGCACAGTGGGGTGAAGGAAACATGCCTGGCCAATGCTGTTTCAGCCCACTCAGGACAAGGGCCACCGGGGATGTTCCAGCTGTAGATCAGGACTGAACCATGGACAAGACCAGGTGAGTCCTCTGGGGACCAGCATGGTGGCTGTCACATGTGGGCAGGGAACTTCCTTAGCTTGCTCTAGGGGTTTCCACAGAAAGGCTCATTCACTCTGGTGCCTCTAACACCTTCTGGATTCCAGCTGTCCTCTGGTCTCCTGCCATATCCAAGTACAGTGTCAACTCCATGCCATTGAGAGGTCATTACATAGATGCTCATAGGGCTTCTCAAACCTGGTTCACCATGCATGCAAGGCTTATGGTGTGCCATCCTCCAGGCCAAGTGTACCCCTGTTTCAGCTTGACCACCCATGCCTACAGGACCATGAACTGCATTCTTACACACAAAGCCAGGGATTCACAAGGCTATGCTGCAGTCTAAGGTATCCTATCCCTCATCCTGCTCAAGTGTGGGGTGGCTGTGGAGCCAACTGCATCATCACATTTGATTATCTCAGTGCAAGAAGAAAAAATCTTCATTGTTCAAGATACAGCTGCGCCTAGGTTTCTATGTGTACAAGAGGTGTGTGTGTGTGTGTGTGTGTGTGTGTGTGTGTGTGTGTGTGTGTGTGTGTGTGTGTGTGACGTGAGAGAGTCAGGCAGAGCAGAGGTTAGGAATAAAACACTTCTTTTCTTCAGCACTGAGTTTTGGTATCTAGAGGATTTTCCCCCCTCCACCAATCCTTAATAAACGTTCTAAAGTTGTCCCTTTGTATACTTTTGTCCCTTGATCTTCCTGATGATCAGATTCCTATGGTCTGCGTGTGAACTTCAGCATTTGCTTCATGAAAGTGGTGACTTTTTAAACATCTTTTATGAAGCTCTTTGATCTCTTTAAATGCAATTTGTGCTGTGTTAATGTGTTACTTAGCCAAACTGTTTGGACTTAGGCTGTGACTGTTAATTTTGAGGTTATCTTAGCACTAATATGAGATACTATCCTTTCAATCTACATTTCTAGTGAAAGAAGTTCAACATCTTTATTGAAATAATTGCCTGGGTGTAAACAAAGAGAAAAACAGTGTTATAAATGTACAATCACTAGATTTTAGTAAATTGTGGACCACGGAAATAAATTTTTTAACTAATGTTAATAATTGGAATAGGAAAAAAATCACAAATTATAAAACTTAAAAATTGTTCAAATACCAAAAAAGACACTGATCAGGAATGAAGTACAAATGTTAATGTTTAATAAATAAATGAAATATTTGAAATTCTTATCCACATAGGAAATACATACCCAAAAGTCACTGAGATCCCATCTTACACATTAAAATACTTATAGCCACTCAAACAAATAAACACAAATGCTGGAGATGTTGTGTGGCATTGTAACCGAGTACAACTCATATGTAGCTCAGAGTGGAAGTTTACACAATACCAAAAACAACCCCACATATTTTAATGACCTTTACAGTAACTTGGATACATATGAAGGAATATGATTCAACATGAACATCCATGTTAATGGCAGCAGTATTCA
Source organism: Dipodomys merriami (assembly GCF_024711535.1). Classification (NCBI taxonomy): domain Eukaryota; kingdom Metazoa; phylum Chordata; class Mammalia; order Rodentia; family Heteromyidae; genus Dipodomys; species Dipodomys merriami. Next base: position 670,699 of record NW_027206153.1, read on the forward strand.
TAACAACCAAGATCTGCAATCAACCTAGGTGTACCAGTAAAAGGAATAAACAGAATGGGCTATTCATAGCTATAAACATATTCTGGAATATAAGAGAAGTTAATGCTTCTACTGTTACATTGCAAAGTATTTTTGGATATACACCTAATACTATTTTCATGGGCTTTTCTGGCATTGTGTTTTTTTCTTTTGTGAGGAACGTCAATATTGATTTTCAAAGTAGTTACTACAGGTTAAAATATCCTGTAAGGGGCTGGGAAGGTGGCTGAGTGGTAGAGTGCTTGTCTTACATGCCTGAGGCCCTGGGTTCGATTCCTCAGCACCACATAAGCAAAAAGTAAAAAGCCGGAAGTGGCGCTGCGGCACAAGTGGTAGAGCGCTAGCCTTGAGCTGAAGAGCTGAGGGACAGCGCCCAGGTCCAGAGTTCAGGCCCCACGACCGCACCCCCCCAAAAAAAGATATCCTGTAATAGGTGAATATTAGACCAAAAGTTAAATATATCAGTGAACACATACAGGACCATCATATGTAGTTTATAATTTGAAGCAATTTTAAGAAGGCAACAATTGAGAAAAAGATAATGCTAAAAGTTTAATAATAAATTATTTTGAAAAGTTGAATGAAGAAGTTATAAAATAAGACTCATCAAAAACTGTTGAATGATAGAAGATGGATGAAGGTTATAAAAACATTCATCTGCATGGCCAATTTGAATGAAGTAAATTCATATTGGTGTACACTGAAGACACATTCCAATTCATAAAATACACTTAAAATATTTATGAGAAGACAAATCAGTATCTGTCTTTTGTATATGTAATAGTAAAAATTCACAGAAGGATCAGAACTGTGAAAAAGAGAGAGTATGGCCAAAATTGTTGATGTGATTGATTGAATATATCTGAGTTTGTGTGGAAAAGGAGGAAAGAAAATGAAGAAAACATATGGGGTGCTGATCAAGACATATTTTCACATTTATAAACAAGGAATAATATGAAAAATGTGCAACTAATTAGTGTTAATTTAACAAAACATTTTGCTCAAGTTTTAAAAATGAAACTATAAAAAATAACAATAACATCAAATAAATAGGGCATTGAAGAAAATGTCCCATAGACAGATTTTCCCCATAATTTGTTATATTTCATAACAAATGGATTAAAATAAAATGTAATTACATCTGAAGATGTTAACACTTTCAAAGGTCATTTTTAGAATCCAGCAAAGAAAAGTATCAGAGAAGTAGAGAGTAAGAACAATCTGTGCTATGGATGAAGATATTTAGTAGAACTTTGTGATGAAACAATTTGCTCTATTTTCCTAATCAACATAGTCCAGGTCACCTACCTTTTTACAGAACACTTGTAGTCAGTGAAGTAGAGTTACTAATTAGGTAGTAATTTATTACTTTTATTCCCTAATCTTATTATGTGATTCCTGAATGATATGAGTGATCCTAGGAGATTTTCTGACCTCATTTTCACGGTGTCTAATTCCTCCCCCTGCCCAGGATTCTTCTGCTAGTCTCATTTTTCCTTGTTTCTGAACTCAACTCCTGTGATCTTTCGGGTCATGAAAAAGAGCTGGAGAAATGTGAGTATGACTTGGAGTCTGTGCTAACTTTCACTCCAGCTCAGAGGAACTATTGAAGGACCTCCACCTGAGCTTCAGAATCAGATATTAATTGACCTCTTTGGAAATGTAGAAATTCAGGCAGAATCTGTCATTCCTTGACTTTCTCTGAAGAGATTTTGTACTAGGGCAAATTTCAGAGGATGAGCTTTCCCACCAACCACCACAGCCTTGACAAAAGGAACAGATTTAAAATTGAAAGTGGTCTCAGTTCCCAAAGAGCCAACGGGAATCCAGGAGATCACACATTCCTCCTGATTAGGGACCTTGTAGTAAGAATAGAAACTGGACAAAGTCTAATGTGGAGATTAACTGAGACTGGGCCTAAGGGCAACACAAAAGAATTTCCCTTTGTTTGACTACAATTGTGTTGTTTAGTGAGACATGACACCTTCCTTCATATCAGAAAATGCACTAGGTGAATTATGTCACTGCCACTATGTGGGAGGTCAGTTCCTTGGAGGAGAAGGGGTTAAATGTTGTGACCACCAGTTTTTTCTCTAGGCCTTTATCTCTCCCATGCCTTCCCCTGCAGGGAATATGTTGCTTCTTTCCTGCATTCAACTACTTGTGTACCATAGGGTATTCTTTTTCTAGTCTCTTACATTCGAAGTAGCATAGGGCCAGGCTCTGCTCCTTCCAAGAGGTGACAACAAGATCAGATTTGTACTGAAGGTCAATCAGATTGAAATAAAATAACTGAAATTAGTAGCACCCTTTCATACTTGCATCTTTACTAACAGACAACTTCCTGGTTGCTCATTCTGTAGTTTTAATTCTTTAGTGGCAAGCACCATTCTAGGAGGTCTTTCCTGGCCACTGAAAATTGAACTCACTAGAAGCTGAAAAGTTTCATTTTGTGTGGTGGTGGATACTGGTGGCTCACATCTATAATCCTAGCTAGTCATGAGGCTGCGATCTGAGAATTGTGGTTCTAAGCTAGCTTGGGAAGAAAGTCTATGAGATTTGTCTCTAGTTAATCAACAAAAAAACAGAAGTGGTACTCTGTCCCAAAGTGGCAGAGGGCTGAGGGACAGTACTCAGGCCCTTAGTTCATGCCTCGTGACCAACAAAAAGGAAGTTTCATTTTTCTACCATGGTGTCTTCTTCTAACACACTATGTGCTTTATCTGTAAGTCTTCTTAAGGTTCCTGTGTCTCACTCAAGTAGATTTTTTCTTTCAAAAATAAGAAAGTCCACAAAGTCTACCTATTGTACAATCACTAAGTTTGGAATAAACATTTGTTAACTGTTGGTGTGCAGACATTAGACTAATTCTTAATTTAAAGAAACTATGTTGACCTTCATTCCACTTGAACAATTCTGTGGAAAATAGATATATCTTTGGATTCCTTTGGTTCTTTCTAGAATCTATATTCTCCAGATTGTTTTTCCATTGATGCAGAAAAGTTCCAAATTGTGGCAACTATTATTTATTGTATTGCTAGTTTTAAGCATGGAAAAACCGATCAAAGATATTTCAAATTTAATTTTGTGAAAAATGTTGATTCATTATCTAAATTCAAAAAACATAAATTACTAAAGGAACTGTTTCTTTGGTAAAAAAAAAAATAAGAGCACTGGGTCAGAAATAGTCTCTTCCATGTAGGAGTCTTGGAGGGTCTGCCTATATAGTGATCTCACTTTGAGAAGTAGTTTGCCATATGGGTCTTTTCAACACTTCTTGTTTGGCACTAGAAGCCTGGTGAAACAAACAGATTTGTCTATGATTCTCTTTCAGGAAGTCCATGGCTGACATTGATTGTGTTAGATAATAATTGTCCTCCTACCATTTCCTTCTAAGTAATTGTACTTATATTTGTGATTTTGGGACTTGTATCAGGTTATATGTAACCATATCCTGTGGAGCAATTTAAAGAAGGAAACTTCAGTATCTGTGTTATAATGTAATGGTATCATAAAATTCCTTATATTTTACAATATAAGATAAGTAACAATGATTATCTTATCAACTCTAGCTAAATTATGTATCATTAGGCATTATGATAATAGTGTCTGAAAGTTCACCGATCACTTTATTTTCAAAAAAATCAAAATAATCAGAATATTGATATTTTGAAAAGTATATTATGAGGCACGGATATTTCCAAAGACAATGTTACCCACAGGACATTTCGTTTCTTATTTTGTCATGTAGCTAATTTAACTTTACTTTTTATCCAAATTATAACTTACGATTTACTACTTGTGCTACAAAAAATGAAGCACAAATTTATTTTTTGTCTTTTTAACTCATTTGTATTTATCATTGTGCAAAGTGGTTTCAATTCAATGAGTTTGTTTATAAGTACAATGCATCTTGATTAGTGTTCCCTGAATCTACCCGTCTTTCCCCAAACTACCCATCTTCCAAGTTACATGGTTCCATTTCTACATTGATATCATTAATATAATGATTATATTTGCCATCCCTTCCTCTTTTCATTAATCTGCCCCCTCTTTTCTTAAACTTCTTCTCCAGCCGAACATCATTTCCCTTTCTGCTCCTCATTTGCTTGAACTCTTTATTGTTTGTTAGTTATTCAGAGAATCATCATCACTGAAATACTTTCATGAGCATACTGAGTATTGGATTTTTAAATTTCATTTTGATTTCAACTTGTACACAGGAGTTGACATTCATTATGAGTACATGAGTACAATCTCACCTCTTTCATAATTTTCCCCAGCACTCTCACTCCCACCTTTTCCTCAAGTTTCTTCATTTGGTAGGATATGCATTAAGTTAGAGCACTGCATTTCACTCCACTTTATTGCTTCATTTATCTATTTCTTCCCACCTTGACTCCATCTGTACCTCTGAGTACTTGATTCATAGTGTTTATTTTATTGGAATGTGAGTTAGCTATTCTAAGGAATTACATTATTTGAATTATTCTCTGAACTAACCATATTTCAGTTCATACCTAGGTGTATAGTTGCATTCCACCACAAAGTGTGCATATTGTATTGATCTATATTACGCTTAACTTCCTATATAACAGAAAACATATCTCATTTGTCTCTCTGGGTTTGGCTTTCTTCCCTTACTTCATGTAGCATGATTTTCCCCAATTTATTTCCTTTCTTTGCAAATGATTCATTATCATTCTTTTGAATGGATAAATAAAATTCTGTTGTGCATGTACGTGTGTACGTATGTATGTATATATATGCATATATATATATGAATGTATATGCATACATGTATATCTATATGCATATAGCTATCATATTTTCCTTATCTACCTGTCCACTGAGAGGCATAGTCCATGTCTGATGACAATGAGGACAAGCAACTTTATCCATGAAATGTCACAAAGGATACGCTGTGTTCGGTGACTCTAGTGGATAAGTGTAGCCAACGTTAGAGGATGGTCATAGCGATGAGAATAATCAAAGGTGTATATGGGATTACAGAGGTGTGTTTTCTTGAAGATGAATGCTCTTGATTTTGTTGCTAAGCTTGTCATCCCTCTTGAAGTCTCTTGTCTTGCTGCTGGCCTTTTTTAACTGTTTACTCATTTGCTTCAACTGGGCCTTCTTTTCACTTAAAAGGATTATTAATTCCATGTGGTCCTGGCAAGTTATGAAAATAGGAACCTCCATTATTATTCCATCTTTCTTTTCTACTTTTTATTTGTTCCACTATGAGAATATGAACTCAAGGCCTAGACACTGTGTTTTAGCTTTTTCTGTTAAGGCAGGTACTCTATAACTTGAGGTAAAGCTTCATTTCCATGGTTTTGGAGAACTAAAGGGAGATTTTTGTCTGGACTGGATTTGAACTTCAATCTTCAGTTTGCAGACTTCTGAATAGTTAAGATTATAGGATTGAGCTGTTAGTGCCTGGCCCCCAAAGCATTTATTTCTTAACCACAAACATGGAATGCGTCTTATAGAGTTTTGTCATTGAGAAATTCTTATTATATGTGAGAGTTAATGCAATTTCACAGGGAAAGGTTGGAAAGTCAAGAAGTGCTCACTAAACAAATTCAAAATATGGTCTGTTCTTACTTTCTTGATACAACAGCCCCACTGATTTCTCTCATGGATATCTTCTAATCTACTTCTAATTTTACTTCTAATTCACAAGTGGATATAACTCAGTTTCATTTAACTACATGAATTCTTGTTACATATGTTACTGACCTACATTACATCTGAGGCCTAGTGACTACCTGAAATCATCAATTTAATCATAAATGACCTCTGTTCTTTTGCAATAACTAGACTCCTTCAGGGGCCTGAGGACACCAAGATACTTCAGGAGACACAAGCCCCTTCTCCTATCAGACTTGCCAATGCAGAAGAAGCAACTGTTCCCTTCAACCCTTATAGGAAACTTGCCTGTAACATGAGATTCTCAGCAGTGAGAAGGGTATTCAAACTACACCTGCCTGGACACTGCTGGCTCACCATCTGAAACTTCTCAAGCCTTTCTTCAATAATGCTGTCTGTTGTATGTAGAATTGTTGTTTGTCTGCACCAGCCATCCAGACATCTCCTTATTCTCTTCATTGAATAGGATCCACGAATTGAGTCTGTCTACAATCTCCTCTTTGCTGATAATCACCTACAGAGAAAAATGCATTTGGCTGTTGAAGACAGCAAACAAAATGGTGCCCTCCCCTCCTATTAATGGAGTGTGAATTTCATTCATTTTAGTTAGCATCTTAGAGGACTTATATCTGTGTTTTTCCTCTCAGAAACCTAGGGTTCAACATCATCAGACATTCTCATACATTTGCTGAAGTAACAACTCTAAGTGACCAACAACACTTTTACCCATTGCAAATCTATTACCATCAGGTCACAACAAACCTTATAAAGAAGAAAGGCAGAATATATTAAGCACCCCATAAATTCTTCTGCTTTATATCCTTTCAATATTTATTTTTGAATGATGATAACCTAATTTAATTCTGATGATATTTTTTCCTCTTAAAATTAATCAAATTATTACATGATTAAGGCCAAATGTCCTGCTTATTTAATTTAAAAAACTATAATTCACATCATGTAAAACCAAATGTTTATAAAACAACATATCAGGAAGATTCAAGCCATATATATATATATATATATATATATATATATATATATATATATGTATATGTATATGATGGAAGATTCATACATAGTAAAATAAAAGAAACCTTAAACCAATGCCCATCACTCATTTGATCCTGCACCTCTAGTGGAAGAGGGTGATTTTACCTATTAATCATGGAAATGTCATCTCAATCCAGTCTACTCTACACAGGCTAACCCCAAAACACCCAATGCTTCATTACTTACAAACAACTCCAGCAAGTAGACTTTATTTAGCTTAGGATTCTCCTCCCTACAATGATAAATGGATTATGTTAATAAATTTGAAAGTAAATAGTTCAAAACAGCCTGGCTCAGAGTACAAAAGGATTTTGAGGTCTTAAAAATCTTGAAATAATTCCAGTTAAAAAGGGGCCACAGAAGGTCCATTGCTAAAGTTTTAACATGAAGTTCATAAATACGAAACAAAGGGATTTTCTTCTTACACACAAAAACCTCACCAAGAATTTTTGAGTGAAGCAAAATTACCAACTGTAGCACCATCTATCCAGCCAAATGTATTGAAAGGGTTTGAAAGTCTATCCCTAGAAACCCAAGTTTTGTTTCTAACTCTCTGACATGTATTTATTTCAACTTTTAAAACTTTAGTTTTTCATGGCTCAGAATTCTTAGTTAATCTCACAATGGCCCTACATACTGCTCTACATTAACTTTTGGAGAACTTTCCTAGAACACCAAACACATTTTTTTTTGTATAAAATTTGAATAGAAAATTTAAATTGACTTTTAAAAATGAGACGAGTAAATGCTCATTCTCATATAAAATATAGGTCAACACTTCAATTTAGAGGACAATAAAGTTTATATTTAGTTGAAATTTATTTACTAATTATATATATATATAAATCCTCCAACAACAAATCCTCAAAGAAACAACTGAGCAATAAATAAGTGGGCTAAAGACTTAAAGAGAAACTTCTCTGAAGAGGAAAGAGGATGGCCAATAGACACATGAAGAAATGCTCAACATTTCTAGCCATAAAAGAAAAGCAAATCACCAAAATTACTCAAGCTGATTTAAAATTTGGCAAAGGAGCAGGGTATAAAAATAACCATCAAAAATCAATGGCTTTTCTGTATGCCAATAATGAGAAAAGCGTGGTTGAAATCAGGAAAGCAACTCCATTCATAACAGCACCCCCAAAAATATCTAGGAATTAATTTTACCAAAGAAGGGCAGGACCTCTATAATGAACACTTTAAAAACCTGAGAAGGGAAATCAAAACAGAACTTACAAAGTGGTAAAACCCCCCATGTTCCTGGATTGGAAAGATCAACATCGTGAAAATGGCAATACTTTCCAAGGCTTTCTACCAATTTAATGCAATACCTATAAATATTCCAACCCCTTTCTTCAACGAATTAAAGAGGCTATCCAAAAATTCATATAGAACAATAAAAAACCCAGAATAGAAAAAAATATCATTAACATAAAGAACAGTGATGAAGGAATATCAATATCAAATTTCAAACTCTACTACAAAGCCATCGTAATTAAAACAGCTTGGTACTGGCACAAGAACGGACATCAGGAACAATGGAATAGAGTTGAAAAGGCAGAAATGAATGTACAGACATATAGCTACCTAATCTTCGATAAGGGAGCTAAAAAAATAGAATGGAAGAAAGCCTCTTAAGTAAATTGTGCTGGCAAAATTGGTTAATCACTTGTAGAAAATTAAGCTAGATCCTTATATATCAATCTGAACCAGAATCAACTCCAAATGGATCAAAGCCATCTGAGTCAAAGCAGACACTCTGATGGAATAGGATGGAATAGGAGAAACCCTAGGTCTCCTTGGCACAGGCCGAATTTTTTTTTAATGGAGACCCAGAAACACAACAAATCAAAGAAAGGTTGGACAAATGGGATTGCATGAAATTGCAGAGCTTCTACATGGCAAAGGACATAGTTAACAAGATCAATAGAAAGCCTATGGATTGGGAAAAGATCTTCACTAGCCACTAAACAGACAAGGGTCTCATATCTAAAATATACCTGTAACTCAAAAAATTAAATCTCCCAACAACCAATCCTCAAAGAAACCACTTCTCCATAAATAAGTGGGCTAAAGACTCAAAAAGAAACTTCTCTGAAGAGAAAAGAAGGATGGCCAATATACACATGAAGAAATGCTCAACCTCCCTAGCCATAAAAGAAATGCAAATAAAAAGAACAGAAATACCATCTCACCACAGTTAGAATGGCTATAATCAAGAACTCTAATAACAACAGATGCTGGAGGGGATGTGGATAGAAGGAAAACTTACTGTATTGTTGTGGGAGTGTAAACGTGTTCAACCACTTTGGAAAGTTTATGGAGGTTCTCAGAAGACTCCACATAGAGCTGCCCTATGACCCAGAACTACCACTTTTGGGCATTTACCCAAATGTTCACAAACAAGATCATACTAATGCTACCAGCAAGACTATGTTTATTGCAGAATTATTTACCATAACTATGATATGGCACCAACCCAGATACCCTTCAGTTGATGAATGGATCAAGGAAACGTGGTATATATACACAATTCCATGCCTCCATAGAATTTCTTTGTCCCATTTGTTAGGAAATGGAAAGACTTGGAACAAATTATATTAAGTGAAATAAGCCATACCCAAAGAAACATAGATTCCATGGTTTCTCTTATTTGCAATAACTAGTATATGTCTGAGAAAAGCAGAAATTTTTAGACAAGTTGATGTTAGGCGAAATGAACCCCAAGATATTTTTTTTCTTTCTTGTGATAGTTTCCAGCATATTTATAAATTGATTTCTTTGTTGCTTTGTATGTACCTCCCCCATGGTATAACTCCTGTTTTCACTGCATTTGATTCTGGTATCCTGCATCTTGTATATACATTTTTCTAATTTGGAGAGGGTAAGGGAAAACACAAAATGCTTAAATAGGGATACAGGTTGACCCATTGTAAAAATGCAATGTACAAGACCCTTCGATGAAAACAAACATTAGAACTTCGGAGGTGGGGAGAATACTCGTGGAGGTAGGAGAGAAGGAATCGTAGTGGAAAAACAAAGGAGGAGGCAACAATGCTTGATAGGAAATATACTTGATAGGAAATTACCTTACTCATTTAATTGTAACCCCTCTGCACAGTATTTTTTTTATAATAAAAGACATACAAAAATTAATTCAATGTATGATTATGGGCCAGTACTAGGATTTGAATTTATGGGCCTTCCACTTACTTTCACACTTCAAACTGGGATCTCTATTTGTCTTTATTTATTTATTTTTTAAAATCAGGAATGCTTCACAAATATTCAAGTCATCCTTGCACAAGGGCCATGCTAATCTCTGTATCGTTCCAATTTTTGTATATGTGCTGCCAAAGTGAGCAATCTTTAATTTTTTGTTAATCTTTTTTTCAAGGATAAATCTAATAACACTGTCCCCTAATTTTGTATAAAATAAGTTTTAGACATATATTTAATATGTAATATATTTGTGAGATATATACATACTATTTATCTGCAGGAGTTGGGCACACTGCAACAATTGAAGGCACTGATTTAATTTCATTGCTGTCATTCTATTTTAAGACTTTTAAAAATCAAAACATAGATGACCATGATTTCATCGAATGTCCTGTCCAATATAGATTTGTGTGTATCAGGCAGGCTGTACCTCATGTCACACAAGAGTGCAAGAATAATAGGGTTTAGCTCATTACATAGTGGCTTATCAGGACATAGGAAATATCCCTCAATTTGGTTGAGCTGATCTCCATTGTTTGTTCTATACTATGCCTCTGCTTTGGCTCTGCAGTTTACCATTTCAAGATGATATTTTGTTCTTTTGGAGACAGATGAATGGAGAAATGTACGTGGCCTCCATGACAATTACCTGTATCTGGTTAAAATTCATACTTTCAAATGGGATATTTGTCATCCCTGTAGAATATAAATGAGGACTCCCAAGCACCAGCTATCTACTTTGCAGCCATTGTAATTTTCATGGAAGCACTATTTTATAGGGACAAAATTATGGTACCAAATACGTCCTTCAGCAACTACCCTTGGGAAATCCTTATGCTCATGCCAAAGTCATTGAACTTCACATTGCCTTTGTCATCCAACACGATGTTATTGGATTTAATGTTTCAGTCATTTTCAGTTTCATTAAAGTAATGCACAGTCCTCACAATCTGTTTGAATAAACTCCTGACTTCATTCTTGAATAGGCGGTATGATTTTCACATTTGTCTAAGGAGGTCTCTGGATGGCCAGTTCCAATACCAAGTATTTGTGCTCATCCATTTCCCTCACCTGATATGACCTGATCATGTGTGGGTGATGGAAAATCTTAATAATGTCCATCTCATTTAAACATTTTTTTGTGGGTCCTGGGGCTTGATCTCTGGGCCTGGACACTGTCACTGAACTCTTCAGCTTATGTCTACTGCTCTACCACTTGAGCTACAGCACCACTTCCAACTCTTTCTGTTTATGTGGTGCTGAGGAATCGAACCCAGGGCCTCATTTATGTAAGGCAAACATCTACCACTGAGCCACCTTCCCTGCCTCTCCATCTTATTTTTGATTTAACAATTGTTGAAATCTCATCTTCAGGATTATTTTCACTACAACCTTATTGACTACGAGGTGGTGCTAGGCCAAATTTACATATCCATAGCTTCCATAGTCAATGATTTCCTCCTTCATGGTATATTGTTCAGGGAAAATCTCCTCCTGCCATAGCTAATGATCACCTTCAAACTGTCTTGTTCAGTGAAAATCTCCTTCTCTGAAGAGCTTGAGGATAATTCATTATGTTCTTCCATCTTTCTGCGAAGATGCCAAGGAGTAAATCTACCTAAAATTAGCTAAGAAAATAAAAACCCCAGAGCAATAACCTAAAGGAAACTGTCAATGTAGCACTCAGTCCAGCAGGTCACTAGGAACTCTCAGCAATGTAATGGACTACAGAGACCACTCACAATGGTTGCAATGGACCAATCACAGCTTGGAATGAACCCACTGGATCTTCTTGTCTTGTGCCTGGAGGACTGTTGCCAAGGTTTCCACAGG